>NW_017671543.1:129757-172257 GCF_001879085.1 Nicotiana attenuata
TACTACCGTCTAAATAATGATAGCTACTCACGGGACTTTCGTCACGTCGTTATGGTACGTGCCCCCGCTAAAATTGAGTAGACACATATGCCAATTTACTTTCACCTTATTGTGGAATTCCCTCTGTAAGTTTCAGGAAAGGAGACTCACCTCGCTCCGAATTCCATAACGGCTCCTAAGCCTCTCAACGACTTAGTTGATGACACGCCCCTAACAACTATTTCGAACAACGGGAAAACCAATAAAATTCACTCTAAATACTTGTAACAATTCAAATTATATTAAGTTCCCAACTGCCGCCGAAAAGTTGACCAAATGCCCTTGGGCCCACGTGCCCGGATTCGAAACTTTCTCGAAGATAATTCTACATACTAACCAATATACAATTTGCTCTAATTTTCGGCAAATTCAAGGTAAATCCAAAATTCAAATTCTAGGTCTTGACCATTTTACTATTTTCCATGTCTAAATCCATGCACGGATCACATATTAACTATATGGAGAAATCACTGTGTGCTCTTGATGAAAATCCCTCCTGACTCTCCAAAAATCGTCCAAGCAATGACAAGAAATGGGCTAAAATCATGTTTAAAACTCATCCAGGCTTCATCGAGTGTCCTTGGTGGTAGGTTGTAATCTATACATTCTTCCCTGATCCTTCTGTTAAAATGCTCATAACTCTCTGTGAAAATATCCAAATAACAAACGGTTTGAAGATATGAAACTAGACTCGAACGACCTTTCATTGATAGGTTGCACACAATATAACTCTTTTCATATATTCCGCGATATGATGTAAGTCGGTATGCATCAGAATATCTGCATGAACTGCTTCACCAGCCATCTTCAATCGATCATAACATTCTGATAAAATTGCTCTAAATAATGAATGATTTAACTTTTAGGAAACTAGAATGCAAGGGCAACACTTTTAATGTGTTTCAAATTTTTCAGATTCCTTATAGATTTCGAGATATAAGCTTGCAAATTCAGCTCCGCATTGCACTAGTTGCTGTCAAAACAGCTTTCTGCAAAAAATTTCAGCCACTCTTTGGTCCAATCATTCCGTTACCTTTCGAAATCCACCCGAGGCCCTCGGGACCTTAACCATTATTACCAACATATCCCAAAACATTGATACGAACTCGCTCGATCAATTCAACAACGTCGAAATCATGAATCGTACTTCCAATCCAAACTTTTTGAACTTTGAATTTCAAACTTCTACATTGATGTCCATAATCACGTCGTATTGACCTCAATTAATGCACATAAGTCATATTCGACTTGTGGGACTGCTCCTTTCGTAATTGAATCCGACCATATCAAAAAAGTCAAACTTCTCGGTCAAACTCTCCAAAGATCTCACCTATCTTTAGCCAATGACTTGTCAAAATGACCTACGGACCTCCGAATTCACTTCCGATCGAGCTCCAACTCCAGAATAACCATACAGAGCTACTCCAGACTCGGAATCCCACGGACATCGATACACTAAACGCTAATCCATCCAAGCTTATGAAATTTTCTCCAAAATGCAATTCCACAATAGGCCGTTCCAAATCCCCCGGCTCATCCAAACCCGATCCGGGCATATCCCAAGTCCCGAAATCAATCATACGAACCTACTGGACCTTCAGATCCCAGACCGGTCGTTTACTCTAAAATCCAATCTTATCAATTCTTTCAACATAAAGCTTCCGAAATGGAGAATTCCCTTTCCAATCAACTCCGAATTCCCCGGAATTCAATTCCGATCATGCTTACAAGTTCATATACTGAAGTGCAGCTGCTTCATTGCCCCAAACTGCTGAGCGACGCGCTACAGCTCAAAATGAGCGGTCGGGTCGATACATTCTCTCATCTTTTACTGTGTCGTCTCGAACGTGCTAGAACTGTGTTGGGTTGCCCGAAACTCTGTTTAAACTCGAGCACCTACCCGTGCTACGACAACTCAGCTGGGCACCTAGCTCTGATAAATCTAAAGATATCCTTTAATTAATTCAAATCCCCTCTTATTCCTACATCCGGATTCTCTGCTAGACCTGTTCCAATATCGCTCACGTATCAATAACTACTCGGCAGCACCAAAACATGATGATACCTTAGCTGAATTCACACCCTTGCACCACTTTACTCACAGGACCACATAACATTCCTTGATCAAATTAGTCGAAATTCACAAATCTGATACTCCCATTGCACCTCATGACTTACATAGTCTTGCTCTAATTACATACCGCCAAGATGAAGAAGGTGTGTAAGATTAACCAACTGCCGAATCAACAAATCTTGGGTCTATACTCCTGACAAGAACCATCACCTTCATTCTGAACCAAATAATGGTCTTAGCTCCTTATATACTTCATACAATCCGATTGAACTGATCCTAGATCAATAACCGTGCATCTCAGTACGAACTGCTATGGCAACAAGTCACCCCTAACATGAACTAGAAGTCTTCGATATGCCGCAATGTGCAATAAGCTTACCAACTCGAACGTCATAAGAGAAAATGAACTTTGGAAGGGAATACTCAAATCACGCAACTAACATGAACTTTTCCTCAGAAAAAGGGAAACAAAACACCACATAATAGAATATAAGGGGGAATATATCATTACACTGTTGCGGCGTGCAACCGATCCAAACAACTACCCATGCGCGCGTTGCCACCCAATCCACACATAAATACATAAGGTACACATCGAGCTAAATGCTCATATTAACAACATATGATCGTCACAAGCACACTAAGTGCATAATACCATCCCTGAGGGACATTAGCACCATAACTAACAAACTCAAGCACAACTTGAGTTGCGATAATATGTTCCGGAACTAAAAAGCATCCTGCTCACATAACACCATCGCTACGCGGAACTCTCAACACATATGAAATACCAAGCGTTTCGCAACTCACACGGCACATATATAGCATTATCATGAAGTAGCCGACAAGAATTTAATCCCATATCCCGAAACTCCCGTCAGAGTATGACGAACAGCATTCAACCCGTAATAGAGCCCATATTCATATTTAATCCATCCATAGACCTCAAGCCGATTCTGATCATACCGAACTAGGCAATATCTTTTCTGGGTCGCTAATAACCTCTTTGCCTAACACACAAGAACAACCATCATAATCGAAGTATCCTCCACAGTCCACAACCAATAAAATGAGGGCCCTCTAGGCATAATCCCAAATTAACCATACGCTACAATCTTATATTTGGTCATCCACTCACAAGTGACTACCTGCCACACTTATACATTACCGTGGTAGCCTGCCGATCTTCCGTACAGATAACAAGCTTGCACATCCAGGCTTACTGGTGCACTAACCTATAAAGCGATCAAGAATCCATAACAGGATACAAACTCTCCAAATATAGCGATCCCACGCTGAAGGACAATGCCATCTTACTCTAATCATTCAAAACCCCTTTCAATGCTATCCGAGCTGTTGACATACTTGTCAACACCAAATCGCACTTTGATCCTCACTTCAAATTCCATACCGCTACTGCACCTAACAAGCAACATGCGATATAGAGAATTTATCACAACTCCTGAACCGCTGAACATGGCTCAAACAATCCCTCAATGAAGCTTTTTACTTCAATCCAAGAGAACCATAGCAACACACGACGTGCATTCACTGTGCCTAAACCACCATATGACGACACGCGGCCAAATAATACTTCCGTAATTACGGCAGTCGACAAGCCTCACAGCGTGCCATTTCACAAATCACTTGCATAAACTTGATCACGTTGAGGACTAGGTTATTATGGACCCAGAAAAGATTATTGGCCTAGTTCGGTATGATCAGAATCGGCTTGAGGTCTATGGATGGATTTAAATATGAATATGGGCTCTATATCGGGTTGAATGTGTTCGTTTCAGCATAGCTCTCCTTGTGGAGGAGTATTCGGACGTTGGATTATAATTCGTTGTCGGCTACTTCATGTAATGCTATATTGTGCCGTGTGAGTTGCGAAACGGCTTGGTAAATTTCATATGTGTTGAAGTTCCGCGTAGCGATGGTGTTATGTGAGCAGGATGGCTCTTTAGTTCCGGAACATATATCGCAACTCAGTTGTGCTTGAGTTTGTTAGCTTATGGTGCTATATGTCCCCTCAGGGATGGTATTATGCACTTAGTGTGCTTGTGACCGATATTCAGTATGTTGTTATAATGAGCAATTTAGCTCGATGTGTATCTCCTTATGTGAATTTTATGTGTGGATTGGGTGGCACGCCGCCATGGGTATGTTGTTTGGATCGGGTTGCACGCCGCAACAGTGTAATGATAATTATGGTCCCTTATATTCTATTATGTGTGTTTTGTTTCCCTTTTTCTGAGGAAAGTTCATGTTAGTTGCGTGATTTGAGTATTCCCTTCCAAAGTTCATTTTCCTTATGTATCGCGTTCGAGTTGGTAGCTTATTGGCACATTGCGGCATCATGTGAGACTTCTAGTCATGTTAGGGGTGACTTGTTGCCTGAGCAGTTCGTACTGGGTGAGACAAGGTTATTGGATCTAGGATCAGTTCAATCGGATTGTATGAAGTATATTAAGGAGCTAAGACCATTATTTGGTTCAGAATGAGGTGATGGTTCTTGTCAGGAGTATAGACCCAATGATTTGTTGATTCGGCAGTTGGGTATGAATTTCTACACACCTCTTCCATCTTGGCGGTATTGTAAGAGTTAGAGCAAGACCTATGTAAGTCATGAGGTGCAATGGGAGTATCAGATTTGTGGAATTTCGACTAATTTGATCAGAGAATGTTATTGTGGTCCTGTGAGTAAAGTGGTGCAAGGTGTGAATTCAGCTAAGGTATGCAGTCATGTTTTGGTGCTGCGAGTAGTTATTGATACGGTGAGCGTATATTGGAACAGGTCTAGCAGAGAATTCCGGATGTAGGAATTGGGCTCTAAGGCTTATTTGCTTAAGTGAAAAAGGATATCTTTAGATTTATCGAGCTAGGGTGCCCAGCTGAGTTGTGGTAGCACGGGTAGGTGCTCGAGGTGTTAAACAGAGATTTCGGGCAACCCCAACACAGTTCTTAGCACGTTCGAGGACGAACGTAAGTTTAAGTGGGAGAGAATGTATCGACCCGACCGGTCATTTTGAGCTCTAGCGCGTCGCTCAGCAGTTTGGGGCCATGAGCAGCTTCACTTCAGGTATTATGACTTGTAAGCATGATCGGAATTGAATTCCGGGGAATTCGGAGTTGATTTGGAAAGGGAATTCTCATTTCGGAAGCTTTATGTTGAAAGAATTGACTAAGATTGGATTTTAGAGTAAACGACCTCGGAATCGGGATCTGAAGGTTCCAGTAGGTTCGTATGATGATTTCGGACTTGGGCATATGCCCGGATCGGGTTTTGGATGAGCCGGGAGCATTTTGGCGCCTATTGTGGAAGTTAGCATTTTGGAAGAAATTTCATAAGCTTGGGTTGAAGTGCATTTTAGTGTTATCGATGTCCGTTTGGGATTCCGAGTCTGGGAGTAGCTCTGTATGGTGATTCTGGAGTTGGGAGCTCGATCGGAAGTGAATTCGGAGGTCCGTAGGTCATTTTGAAGTCATTTGGCTAAAGATAGAAATTTGAAGATTTTTGAGAAGTTTGACCGAGAGTTTGACTTTTTGATATCTGGGTCGGATTCCAATTACGAAAGATGGAGCAGGTCCACAATGTCGAATATGACTTATGTGCATAATTTGAGGTCAATCGGACGTGATTTGACGGGTTTCGACATCAAATGTAGAAGTTTGAAATTTCAAAGTTCATAAAGTTTGGATTGGAGTACGATTCATGATTTCGACGTTGTTAGATGTGATTTGAGGCCTCGAGCGAGTTCGTATCATGTTTTGGGATATGTTGGTATAATTGGTTAAGGTCCCGAGGGCCTCGGGTGGATTTCGAAAGGTTAACGGAATGAATTTCGGACCAAAGAGTTGCTGAAATTTTCTTGCAGAAAGCTGTTTTGACAGCAACTAGTGCAATCGCGGAGCTGAATTTGCAAGCTTATATCTCGAAATCTATAAGGAATCTGAAAATTTGAAACACATAAAAGTTGTTGCCCTTGCATTCTAGTTTCCTAAAAGTTAAATCATTCATTATTTAGACATTTTATCAGAATGTTATGATCGATTGAAGATGGCTGGTGGAGCAGTTTCAGCAGAATATTCTGATGCATGGAGCCGACTTTAGAAGCTCATATCTCGGAATATATAAAGAGTTATATGGTGTGCAACCTATCAAATGAAAGGTCTTCGAGTCTAGTTTCTAAATCTTCAAACCGTTTGTTATTTGGATATTTTCACAAGGAGTTATGAGCATTTTAACAGAAGGTGTACAGCAGGGAAGAATTATAATAGGATGTACAACCTACACAGCGCAAGGTACAACTCGATGAAGCCTGGGCAGATTGTTTTAAACATGAGTTTTAGCCCATTTCTTTCATTTGGCTTGGACGATTTTGGAGAGCTCAAGGAGGGATTTTCATCAAGCAACACTAGGTAAGTGATTTCTTCCTATTTTTGAGTTAAATATGTGATCGTGCATGGATTTAGACATGGAAAATTAGTATAAATTTGGGATTTTCAGGGAAGACCTAGAATTTGAAATTTTGGACTTTTACCTTGAATTTGAGCATGAAAATTAGAGCAAATTGTATATTTGAGTTAGTAAAGCTATGCGTAGAATTTATCTTCGAGAAATTTCGGAATCCGGGCACGTGGGCCCAAGGGCATTTTGGTCAACTTTTCGAGCGGAGTTGGGAACTTATATAATTTGAATTGTTACAAGTATTAGAGTGAATTTTTATTGGTTTTCCCGTTGTTTGAATAGTTTTGGGGCGTTGTGCATCAACTAGAGTCGTTGGAAGGGCTTGGAAGCCGGTTATGGAAATTTCGGAGCGAGGTGAGTCTCCTTTCTAAACTTGTAAGAGGGAATTGTCCACATAGGTGAATTAATTGCATATGTGCTACTATTTGCGGGGGCTACGTACGCACGACGTGACGAGAGTCCGTGCGTAGCTACTATTATGTTTATGTCCGGGTAGTCTAGGACCCAAAAGCATGCTTTACTTGTAATACTTGTAACCTTATTGTTAGTTTAAATTGCTTATATCATATCGAAGTGGCAAATGACTTTCTAAAAGAGTTAAACTTCATTTTCTTGACTTGTAAAAGAGAAATTTACACCTCTCTGAATAATAGTCTTGATTGGCTCTTAAAAATGTGTGTTTCTGTGTGTACCTGCGTCGCATGTATGATTCGCGAGCAGGGTAATTATTTATTTATATTTGACCGCGTCGCATGTATGATTCGCGAGCGGGGTAATAGATGCATCTATGGTTCGCGCCATTCGACCCTGGCAGTGCACGGTTTAAATATTGTTGGATCGGGCCGCACGTCCTCGGCATGAATTGCGCATGCTTGTATTACTTGCCTTGAACTTTATTAAAGTTGATGTTGCTTCTTCCCGGCTTGAGAATATATGTATAATTGATGAAAAAGGAAATTGGAAATTTTCATAATAAAGAAGGAATTGTTTACTTGCTTCACTCTATTGAATTACATTCATGTTCATGTAAACCCTCGACTTTTTATAATACTAATGTATCATAATTGGACCACTAGTAAGTGTCGAAGTCGACCTCTCGTCTCTACTTCTTCGAGATTAGGCGGGATACTTACTGAGTACACGTTGTTTTCGTACTCATACTACACTTGCTGTGCATTTTGTTGCACATGTTCAGGTGTGGCTAGCGGCTTAGTGGCATAACAGCATGGTTGGTATGGAGATTTAGGTGAGTTGCATTTATCGAGACGGCCCGTAGCCCGGAGAGTCTCCTTCAGAGTATTGTGCTGTATTTTTATTTCTGTCCAACTTGTATTCCGGACAGTTACTGTATTTTATTTTATTCCCTAGTAACTGCTCATGCACTTGTGGCACCGGGTTCTGGAATAATTATGGGGTATTTTGTATTGATCTCTTGACTTTCATATTTAATTTGAAATGAGTATCTTTTACTAGTAAAATTGAAGGAACATCAGAGTTTTCACAATTATTTAACTGAGAATTTAATTAAGTATTTATGGTTGGCTTGCCTGACAACAGTGTCCGATCCCATCACGACCCATAGTGGATTTTGAGTCGTAAAAGAAGTTATGGGGTGTTTACTGTTTGTGACTCATCTTTGGTATGTGAAGTGTGAACAGCTAGAATTGTCACTCATATAAATGGCCAATTTCAATAATTATAGCAACGTTTGGAGTTTATTTTGGGGGCATTCCAGCATTTCTTGTGTCAATATTGTGACATTTGGATGTTTGGGTTGTCTTGAATGATAGTGGGATACGTGAAGTAGGCTCGCTCTTAATTAATCATATCATCGTGGTTGTGTACACGTCCGTGTGACATAATTGCGATTTTAAAAATAAAATCGGAGTATGCGTTCGCGCAACTTCGGCTAAACTTTCTTAATATATAAAGCGTTATTAATTGTGGACACGTTCGTGTGACATGATTTTTGACGCGCCAAACAAAATGAGTACACGTACACGTGACTCGTTTCAAGATAATTTCTTAATTTAAAACGGCAAATGCACATAGGTTCTAAAATAAGTAATTATACAATTTGATTAAGCCAAGTATGATCAAAGCGACCGTGCTAGAACCACGGAACCCGGAAATTCCTAACACCTTCTCCTGGGTTAACAGAATTCCTTACCCGGATTTCTGTGTTTCCCAGACATTAAAACAGAGTCAAATCTCCTCGATTCGGGATTCAAAACCGGTGACTTGGGACACCATAAATTATCCCAAGTGGCGACTCTGAATTTAATATAAATAATCCCGTTTCGATTGTCACTTTAATTGGAAAAATTCCCTAATATCCCTTTCGGGGTAGAAAAAGGAGGTGTGACAGCTCTGGCGACTCTGCTGGGGAAACTAGCCCAGAATCTCTAGTTCAGGGTTCAAGAATTCGAGCTTTTAATATGATTGTTACTTGGCTTTATTTATTTGTTGATATTACTATATTTTTGTGGACCTAATGTGCTAATTGTTGTTTATTTACTGTTTTGATATTATTTGAACTGTATTAAAAAGTCTTCTTACGCCGCCCTTCTGAGTCTTCTAAAATTTGGTGCACACGTACGTGTGGCCCAATTTCTGTTAGAAGTCATACCAATTAGAACGGGGCTTGGTTCAGCAACAAGGCCGGGTAGACTTTCGTGCTTCCGGTACGTTGCCCCCACCTCGGCTCGAGCAGTCCGCTCGGGTAAGCCAAGTCTAGAACGCAACCCCAGGTTTGAACCTAGAATAACATAACCTCATGCCGGATCCTTAGTAGGCACGTTTGTTTGCATCATGTGCATTTGACATAGGGGACTCAACACAGGGGTTGGGTCCGTCTAGGACAGGTGTACCCAAAAATAAAAGACCATCCTGATGCATCCTATGTGCTACATGTTGCATTCTCCAAGGGTAAAAAGGTCATTTGGCGGGCCAATGATGGTTGCGGGTAAATGAGAAAGAAAAGAGGGTGAAGTGTGAAAATAAAGCAAGTAGGGCCCAGTTATGTGTTCTTTCACTTTTTTTAAGAAAAAGACAAAAACAGAGACAAAAAAAATTGAAAAATCCAAAAAGATTTTGCACTTTCCCATCATTTTTCAAAAAAAAATCAAAAAAAAGGAAAAGAAAATCCAAAAAGAGTTTATATGTTTCATCATTTTTCAAAAAAAAAATACATTTTTTCTAAATTAGTTGTTTTTTTAATTCTCGCCCGTATTCAACCCTCCCGAACTACGCATACCTGATTCTCGTCTTTTGGGGCGGGATACGTAGGCAGCCCACATAGGGTCCGGTCTTCTTAGTTAAGTCTTAGGTTCTTGGCTTCGCGGGGTCTTAGCCAAATCTTGCATTTTAGCCACATTGGTTAATTTTAGAAAAATAGCCACAATCATGTCTTGCATGTGTCCAACAGGAAGTGTTATTGTCTCACATAGTCTTCTAGGTCTTTAACTGTAGTTGGTCTTAATTTTCTCATACAGGTGTGGATCTACTTACCGGAGTTTGGGCATGACAGACGCCCTAGGACCATACAGTCAAGATCGCTCATTCAGGAGTTGCTTAAGGAGATTTTTTTTAATTATGTTTTGAGTCTGTTTTTCTTTTTATGTCATGTTTCACCGTCTAATTTTGTACAGTAATGTCGAGTCTTTTAGGTGATGTTAGAGTATGTCATAGTCTAGTTAAGTTTGTCGAGTCTTTTGTTATTGTACTTGTTGACATCCAATTTTGTCCCTCCTTTCTTCCAAACTATTTCTTTAAGCTTCTAATAATTTAAAAATAATTATGTACCATTGTTATCCTAAAATAGACCTAATTAGTATCATTATTTTTACTACTGTTACTATCTCTATTATTAGCATTAGATATTCCTACTACTACTACTACTACTACTACTACTACTACTACTACTATTATTATTATTATTATTATTATTATTATTATTATTATTATTATTATTATTATTATTATTATTATTATTATTATTACTATAAATATTGTTATTATTTTTATTTTAATATCATTCTTATCATCTTTTGCAAAAAAGTATATCACTTTCCTTTATTTAATCAAATAGTAGTATTTATTTTTTAATTCTATACTTTACTATATTTACTCTTTATTTCAGAATTAATGTAATATCTATTTTTGCAAAATTAAATGCTAGCAAATTATAATTTATATAAGACGAGCCGAACAATTTAAGTAGTCATATAATTTAAATGATTAATTAAGAGATTTTAATAAGAAGTAGTAGCCCAAAGAAATACCCAAGAAGAAAAGAGGCTAAAAGCCCAAATATTGTCTTCTCAACCAGTTAGCCCAACCCTGTAACGATCCGGCCGGTTGTTTTTAGACTTTAAGCCCCAATATCCTATTTACTACTTTCCCCGTATTTATTTCTGCTATTTTGAATTTGCCGGGATGGTCGGTTTTGAAGTTCGGGGAGTTTTGGGACACTTAATCCCTAAATGAGAGCTTATGTGTTGAAAAGTTGACCGTAGTCGGAACAGTGTGAACACGGCCTCGGAATGGAAATTCGATGGTCCGTTAGCTCCGTTGGGTGATTTTGGATTTCAGGGGCGTGGTCGGATTGTGTTTTGGGGGTCCGTAGCTAATTGAAAAGTTAGATTTTTGAAGTTTCCAATTCGGTAGTGAGATTTTGAGGGTCGGAATGGAATTCCGAAAGTTGGAGTAGCTTCGTAGTGTTGAATGTGATATGTGTGCAAAATTTCAGGTCATTCGGACGAGATTTGATAGACTTTTTGACAAAAGCGTATTTTGGGAAATTTGGAGTCCTTAGGCTTGAATCCATGGTTAATTTGAGGTTTCGATGTTGTTTTACGTGTTTTAAGGATTGGTAGAAGTTTGGACAGTGGTATTAGACTTGTTGGTGCCTTTGGTTGAGGTCCCGGGGGCCTTGGGATTATTTCGGATGGTTGTCGGGGAGTCTGAGGGGTGTGTGCAGCTGCTAAACTTTGCTGCTTCTGGTATTTCCGCACCTGCGGTTTGGGGACCGCAGGTGCAATGCCGCACGTGCAGAAGAGGAGCCGTAGAAGCGAAAAAGATGGGGAACATCATCAGGAACCGCAGATGCGGTATATTTTCCGCAGAAGCGGTACCGCACCTGCGGGTGAGGGGCCGCAGATGCAGAATCTGGGCGTTTAAGTGATGGGTCGCAGGTGCGACTTTTGGTCCACAAATGCGAGACCGCAGAAGCAGTCCCAAGTCCACAGATGCGGAAACTGCTGGACAGTTGATTTAAATGGGGTTCCGCGACCTTGGGGTTATTTCCACCATTTTTATCTTGGCTTAGGAGCTTTTTGGGCGATTTGAAGGAGGGGTTTCAAGGGAACTTCAGTGAGGTAACGAATTTGGACTTAAAACTCGTTCCTATGTCATTATTTCACGGATTAGAGCTAGAAATTTATGGAAATTTAGGGTGAAAATTTGGAAAACTAGGGCTTAGTATTGGAGACCTTTGATTGAGGATTTGATGGATCATTTGAGGTCCGATTTTGGTAATTTTGGTATGAATGAACTCGTGAGAGTGTGAGGATTCTGGAAATATAAATTTCACCCGATTCCGAGACGTGGGCCCAAGGGGCATTTTGGTTATTTTACCTAATTTCGCGTATTAGCTTAGAATTTAATTATAGAATCAGTTACTTGAAGTGTTATTTACATTATGAAATTTAATTGAATAGATTTGGGCCATTTGGAGTGGAATACTCGTGGCAAGGACGTGGTTTCGGGTTGACAGTTTAGCCGGTTCGAGGTAAGTGGCTTGCCTAACCTTGTGTGGGGACTTCCTCTTAGGATTTGGTATTGTGATATTTGAAATGCCTCATACGTGAGGTGACGAGCGCGTACTTGTGCTAATTGCTGAAAATTTGTTTTCATTAAGTAATTAAAACTGTGTTTCCTTTTCTTTCTGTCATTACTACTTGAAATTTGAGCTTGTTGTTAGCTTAGGAAAGCATGTCTAAATGACTTAATCGCCTATTTGCTCAGATTGCCTTATTTGAATTACGTGCAGCATGCTAGGTTAGAAATACCTGTTTCGCCTTGATATGAAGTTGACAATTTATGACTATTCTTCGTGTTGCTGCTGTGTGTTTAAATTGGGACTACGGATGTGGAATTTCGGTAGATGCCCCCCCCCCCCTTGTTTGTTTATTTGGGACTACGGATGTGGGATTCCGGTAGATCCCCCTTGTTTGTTTATTTGGGACTACGGACGTGGGATTCTGGTAGATCTCCCTGCACAGTTATATGGAACTACGGGAATTCACCCGGTAGATTCCCCCAGTACTGGGTATTTATATTTGGGACTACAGATCGGGATTTCCGGTAGATCCCCGCGCACTGATAGTTGGACTACGGGACGGGATCCCGGGAGATCCTTCGGATATATATATATATGATGGACTACGGGACGGTATCCCGGGAGATCCACTGGATAGTTGTAATTGGGACTACAGGACGGTATCGTGGAAGATGCCCCGGTTGTTATCTCTGTGTTGAGGTGTATTTCTTTCCCGTGATTTATTTGTCTCTGTTCTAGTTGTTGTTGTTCTTCCAGTTCTATGTTATTTCTTACTGTTGCACTTATTTATACTGTTTTATTCCACACTGTTAACCCTTATATCTTATTTAATCTCAGTATGGCCCTGACCTTCCTCGTCACTACCCAACCGAGGTTAGGCTTGACACTTACTGAGTACCACTGTGGTGTACTCATGCCCTTTCTGCGCATGTTTTTCATGTGCAGATCCAGGTACTTTCACTCAGTCTTATCATCCTTGAGGCGAGACGCTTCTGTAGAGACTTCGAGGTATATCTGCGACGTCCGCAGACCGAGGAGTCCCTTTCTATTCTTGCTTCTTTTTTTTGTATTAGCCCTTCTGTATTTCTGTTCGTTGTTAGACATTCTGGAGTTAGAGCTATGTAGTATCCTTAGCTTGTGATTCGTGGGTTTCCGGGTCTTGGATATATGTATTGGTTTTGAGAGTTAAATACTGTGTATGCCGAGCGGCACTTTTAAACGCTGGTTATTACTTTATTTCTGCTTTAAATTGTTTTATTTCCACAAAAATTTGATTTTTCTTCCGCAATTTAGGCTTACCTAGTCGTAGAGACTAGGTGTCATCATGATGGTTCATGGAGGGCGAACCGGGGTCGTGACAAACCCCAAAGTCGGCTCAAATTCGCCCAACCAGCAGTCCAAAATCCTCCACTTTAGCCCAATTCTTGAACCCCATCAAAAATACGTCGTTTTGGTAAATAGGGCAGACTTAATCTCAACCGTATAAACTCTTAATCCAACGGTTTGCATTCAATACTTCTCTCTCTCTCTCTCTCTCTCTCTCTCTCTCTCTCTCTCTCTCTCTCTCTCTCTCTCTCTCTCTTTACGTGATGTCAGTTGACCAAGACCCATATTTTCTATTTCTTCGCTTCATCTTCTCTTTACTTTACTTGAACAAAAGAGACTCACCAAAAATGGTGAAAACTCAGGCTGTCATCTATGTCACCACTGATCAAGACAGAACGGCTCTTATGGCCGTTTGAATTTCAAATCCCGCCTAGAAATTAAGCCCTAGATTTCTCATTATAAATAAGGATGTTTCGAGGCCATTAAAAAAATGGAGCCGCTGCCTTCACCCTTCAAAACCAGACTGAGATCCGCCGCACTTCCCCTCTATAAATCATTCTTTGTCTATTAACTGTTATTCATCTCAGAAAGCTTCATTCTTTTGACTCCCCTGATGTTTCTGTTGGGTATTTACCCTTGCATAAAATCAATTAGCTTTATTTATTTTAGTCGGATCTGCTGTTGTCCGAGAGGAAGGAGCGGGCTTGAAATTAGAGTTCAATAGTGCATCTAAGACCCGCGCCTCGGTTCGCTGCCCGCAAAATGTCAGTAATCTTCCTTTTCTCTTTCTTTTAATTCTTTAAATTTGAACGAATTTGTGCTTCAGTATTGTTGTTAGTTTCGCTTCGCGATTCCGATGTCATAAAAGTAGGTTTCAACATACTTTAAGTGACGGTTTGATTCAAGTAGCTATTCTCTGTTTGTTGCTTTTGGTATAAAGTATACTTAATAGTTGTATATAAAGGACCCTGACTTTGTTATTATACATATTAGAAACATGTGTTAAGAAAAAAAAATTCCTTTCTTGTTTGTTGTAGAAACCATGGCTTAACTCTTATATAGCTCATGTCTATATGACTTACTTGTTTGTTCTGTGCTTAGGCGTGGAGTATGTTTAAACTTACTTCTCTGGTTGTTTGGCTTAAGCAATTTAAAAAAGTGAATATTTTGTGTTTAATCTCTGTTTCACTACTTCTGTATTAATAACATGATATAGAATGGTACAACAGATAAAAGATTGGGTATATATGAAGCAAGATCTTTGGAACTTGATAATGCACCGTTTAAACTTACGAGGGCATAACTTTTAGTGCATTATCATTTAACTTTAGACCTTAAAAATGTAATTTTTACTGTGATACCTAGTTGGATATGTGGTGAGTAATTTATGGCTTTAACATATTTTATGAGTAGCATGATTGTATGAGTTTGCAGGTGGTTGCGTTTTCTTAAACAATGTACAATTCTAAATCTATGAAACTCTTTTAGCTAAAAGCATAGTATTGAAACTTTATTGTAGCCACATAAACCAATGGCTAAGTTGAGTTGAGTTATGCCCTCTCTCTCTCTGTTACATAGTCAATAAAGATATATCACCTTATGACAAGCACTATGATTAGACCCCCTCTTTTATTGAAGTCACGGATGTGAGTTTACTGAGAAAGCTAACTAAGAACAACCTGCAAATTAGCATTTCATTGTAGATGTTCAATTGGTAATCCTAAATTCAAACTTTAAGAAAATAGAATGCCTATTGGGGATTTTGTAAATAGTTCTTAACTCAAGCTCACTTAGATATTTAAGCTTTTTTTTAGAATCACGGTCCATAATTCCATTAAGCTAGTAATTAGCTAACTAAACAAGCTATAGTGTTTTGGATACATGCTAAGATCTTATATTTTCTTAAGCGAGATTGACTTAAAGAGTATAAATTTTGTTAAAGAACAAGAAGTATGTTCTGAAATGGTTTATTTTGTTTACTCTCGCTTAGAGAAGCATGCCTTTAGGATACAATACTTAGCTAGCACTCACTTCATCTTGAATTCAATGGAAAGATGTAGACTTTCTGTTTTGAGTACTTTTCCAGGAGGATAAATTGGATTTCTATAGTACTGTGACTTTCTGGCATGACAAACTATTTGCTTTCACAAAGCTTATAGTTCTGTCGTTAGTCCTTGGTGAAATTTGTCTTCTTGATATCATTTTTATTCTCATGGTTACTGTAACGACCCGACCGGTCGTTTTGATAGCACTTTGATCGCCAGTTCTCGGGCATGACTTGCCCCGTGTAATGTATTATGACTGATGTAGGTCGTTGGTTTTGGTTTTCAGGAAAATTTGGAATGAATTTGAAAGAACAGTCTCAGTTGAAAGCTTTGAATTTGAAAGGTTTGACCAAGAGTTGACGTATTTGTATATGAGTACGGATCGGAATTTTTATGATTTGGTTAGCTTCGTTGGGTGATTTATGACTTAGAAGTGTGATCGGAAGTGGTTTGGAGGTCTGGTGTAGAATTAGGCTTGAATTGGCGAAGTTAGTATTTTGGCGATTTCTGGTTGATAGGTGAGATTTTGATCCGAGGGTCGGAATGGAATTCCGAGAGTTGCTGTAGCTTTGTTATGTGATTTGGGATGTGTATGCAAGATTTCAAGTCATTCGGAGGTGATTTGGTTGGGTTTTTGATCAAAAGCGAGTTTCGGAAGTTTTTGGAAAGCTTAGGCTTGAATTCGATGTGAATTAATGGTTTTGGTGTTGTTTGAAGTGTTTTGATGATTGGAACAAGTTTGAATGATGTTTTAGGATGCGTTGGTGCTTTTGGTTGAGGTCCCGGGGGCCTCGGGGTGATTTCGGATGGCTAACGGAAAGTTTTGAGACTTAGGGAAATTGCAGAAATGCAGCAGTTATTGCAGAGGAGTTTTGGTCTTCGCGATCGCGGGAGGTCCCTCGCGATCGCATAGAAGGGATATGGGTAGGCTTGAGATTTGTCTTCGCGTTCGCGGTTGGTGCTTCGCGTTCGCGAAGTGTGAGTTGCAGGTGCTTCGCGTTCGCAGCCGGTAGTACGCGTTCGCGTAGTTGTGGAAAGTTGAACCATCGCGTTCGCATAGCAAATTTTTTAGGCTTGGAAAATTTGCCCTTCGCGATCGCGAGCCTGGGGCCGCGATCGCATTGAAGGAAGTCAGTAGCTGGACGGAAGGGTTTTTAAACATTTCATCCGCGAGCTTAAGTCATTTTTCCACCATTGTTGAGTATTTTGAGAGCTCTTGGAAGGGAATTGAAGAGGGATGCAAGGAGAAGTGATTGGAGGTAAGTTCTATGAACCAAAAACGTGATTCTATTGTGAAATTAACCTAGAAATTCATGGAAATTTAGCTAAAAATGGAAGTACTAGGGCTTGGGATTTTGAGATTGTAAATTGAGATCTGAAGGGCCATTTGAGGTCGGACTTGAGAACTTTTGATATGTATGAACTCGTGGAAGGATAAGGAATCCGTCGATGTGAAAATTTCTGAGTTTCGAGAAGTGGGCCGGGGGCTCGGGTTTTGCTAATTTCGAGATTTTTGATATTTTTCGATTGCTTTCGCTTGGGCCTTGTTCCCTTAGCATATTGTGACNCCGTATAAACTCTTAATCCAACGGTTTACATTCAATACTTCTCTCTCTCTCTCTCTCTCTCTCTCTCTCTCTCTCTCTCTCTCTCTCTCTCTCTCTCNCCCAGATTTTCTATTTCTCCGCTTCATCTTCTCTTTACCTTACTTTATTATTATTATTATTATTATTATTATTATTATTATTATTATTATTATTATTATTATTATTACTTTATTATTATTATTATAAATATTGTTATTATTTTTATTTTAATATCAGTCTTATCGTCTTTTGCAAAAAAGTATATCACTTTCCTTTATTTAATCAAATAGTAGNCGTGGAGGCCGATTTGAGGGGCAAAGGCGTCGCGAGCTAGAGATTTCGCCGGTTGGAAGTAAGTAATGATTGTAAATACTGTCCTGAGGGTTTGAAACCCCGGATTGCACATCGTTGTGTTACTTTGAGGTGACTTACACGCTACATGACGAGCGTGGGGTAGAGCACCGCTGGGGATTGTGACCTAGTCCTTCCCGAACGAGTACTTTAATGCGTATTTGATAGTTAATTGTTTGATGTTATTATATTTTGGGTTGTATGCCATGTTTGGGGCCTTGTGCCGACTTGTTGAGACCCTTAGGGGCATTTTTACTATCTATCCTCATTCTAAATGTGTTGAAAGCATGTCCTCAGTCATGCGTTACCTGTTTATTACTCAAATCTGGCTTTATCACTATATTCTTAAAATGTGGAAACTGTTTTGGGCTGAGTTCCCTGTTTCATTGAGATAGACCGAGGGTCTGATTGTGAGATTGATGGTTGAGATATACTGAGAGTCTGATGGTGAGGTTAATGACTGAGAGAGACCGAGGGCCTTGTTATGAGGATTATATATCTATGGATCGGGCTGCACGCCGCAGTAATATTTATATATATACATATATGGATACGGACCGGGTTGCACGCGGCAGCAATACTTATATGGGTCGGGCTGCACGCCGCAGCAATATTGCGCTTGGGCCGTAAGGGGCCCCTACCGGAGTCTGCACACCCCCAGTGAGCGCCGTCGACGAAGTATATGGATCGGGCTGCACGCCGCAGCGATATATGGATCGGGCTGCACGCCGCAGCGGTTACTATATGATACCTATTGAGCGTGAGTGCTGAGTACGAGTACTGATTAGTAAGAGTTGAGTCACGAGTGACAGAGAGTCTAGCCCGAAGGGGCGATAGATATAAACATGCATATGAGTGATGTTTGCCTGAGAGGCCTGTTTATGAACTTATTGATTTCACTCCTCTTTAAAGCGAGTTTCTATCGAATATGTTGATTTATTGATTGTCTTCACTCATCTCTATATTGAGCCTCTGTCGGAAAGTTGAACAAATGTTTTAAAACAACTTTTATTTAAACTAGGGTTTATGAGATGTTCAGAAATTAATCACTGATTTGGCATTTGGTTATTTCCACCGAGGTTTTCAAGTTATGAAGTGTTTATGATTACTGTTTTGCCCGAGGGGCTGTTTTACGAACTATGCTTTGCCCGAGGGTCCGATTATGGCTTTAATCTCTATTATTACTTTAAATGGTATTAAACCCCTACTGAAACTGCTGGAAAGTATTTCAAAAATGATTTTTACTAAAGGCTGGATTTTAAAAAGGGAAGGTTGACTCGTATTATGATTTGAAAGCCTGTTGTGTTTATTGAGCCTAACGTGAATGTGGATTCATTGTTTCCTACTGCTCAGTCTTTACTTACTCTTATTACTTAATGGGTCGGAGTACTCACATTACTCCCTGCACCTCGTGTGCAGATTCAGATATATCGGAACCCGGTAGTGGGTGTTGATTTGCTCAGGCGTGGAGTCATCAGAGTTAGCGGGTGGCTGCATGACGTTCGCAGCACCTCTCTCTTCCTCACATTGTTATTACTATACTTAGTATATTATTTTAGACTTCTTGTTGTATTCAGACCTTGATAGATGCTCATGACTAGTGACACCCTGAGGTCGGGCTTGTATTTTTTTTATTCCGCACTGTTATTTCAGAAGTTATTATGAAAAATTGTTTAATTAAAGGCTTAAAAATGATTCTTAATGCTTAAGGGGCTAATGTGAGTGTTGTGTCGGCTGGCCTTGTCTTCACGAGAGCCATCATGACCGGGCCGGTTGGGGTCGTGACAAGTTGGTTAAGGGGCCCCTCCCGGAGTCTGCACACCCCCAGTGAGCGCCGTCGACGAAGTATATGGATCGGGCTGCACGCCGCAGCGATATATGGATCGGGCTGCACGCCGCAGTGGTTACTATATGATACCTATTGAGCGTGAGTGCTGAGTACGAGTAATGATTGGTAGGAGTTGAGTCACGAGTGACAGAGAGTCTAGCCCGAGGGGGCGATAGATATAAACATGCATATGACTGATGTTTGCCTGAGAGGCCTGTTTATGAACTTATTGATTTCACTCCTCTTTAAAGCGAGTTTCTATCGAATATGTTGATTTATTGACTGTTTTCACTCATCTCTATATTGAGCCTCTATCGGAAAGTTGAACAAATGTTTTAAAACAACTTTTATTTAAACTAGGGTTTATGAGATGTTCAGAAATTAATCACTGATTTGGCATTTGGTTATTTCCACCGAGGTTTTCAAGTTATGAAGTGT
Organism: Nicotiana attenuata; assembly: GCF_001879085.1. Taxonomy (NCBI): domain Eukaryota; kingdom Viridiplantae; phylum Streptophyta; class Magnoliopsida; order Solanales; family Solanaceae; genus Nicotiana; species Nicotiana attenuata. Next base: position 149,758 of record NW_017671543.1, read on the forward strand.
TTATGATTACTGTTTTGCCCGAGGGGCTGTTTTACGAACTATGCTTTGCCCGAGGGTCCGATTATGGCTTTAATCTCTATTATTACTTTAAATGGTATTAAACCCCTACTGAAACTGCTGGAAAGTATTTCAAAAATGATTTTTACTAAAGGCTGGATTTTAAAAAGGGAAGGTTGACTCGTATTATGATTTGAAAGCCTGTTGTGTTTATTGAGCCTAACGTGAATGTGGATTCATTGTTTCCTACTGCTCAGTCTTTTATTACTCTTATTACTTACTGGGTTGGAGTACTCACATTACTCCCTGCACCTCGTGTGCAGATTCAGGTATATCGGAACCCGGTAGCGGGTGTTGATTTACTCAGGCGTGGAGTCATCAGAGTTAGCGGGTGGCTGCATGACATTTGCAGCACCGCTCTCTTCCTCACATTGTTATTACTGTATTTAGTATATTATTTTAGACTTCTTGTTGTATTCAGACCTTGATAGATGCTCATGACTAGTGACACCCTGAGGTCGGGCTTGTATTTTTTTATTCCGCATTGTTATTTTAGAAGTTATTATGAAACATTGTTTAATTAAAGGCTTAAAAATGATTCTTAATGCTTAAGGGGATAATGTGAGTGTTGTGTCGGCTGGCCTTGTCTTCACGAGAGGCGCCATCATGACCGGGTCGGTTGGGGTCGTGACAAGTTGGTATCAGAGCCTAGGTTACATAGGTCTCACGAGTCATGAGTAGGTTTAGTAGAGTCTCGCGGATCGGTACGGAGACGTCTGTATTTATCCTCGAGAGGCTGCCGAACCTTTAGAAAAAACTTCACATTCTTGGAATTCTTATCGTGCATCCTTGATTCAGCTTGAAAAGTAACTCTTGAAATTCCTTTCACGCGTTCGTATGCGCGCATGAGCGCTCAGTATCAGATGTGCCTTAATGGCTGTGATTCCCCGATCGAGGGGCGAGATGTGATCTCTGTGAGTTGATGCTGGGCCAGTCTGGAGGACTTGAGGCCGGATCTTTGCCTATGGCTTGAGCACCGAGGTGCTGATTGTATGACCAAGTATTTTGAACCTATATGTTCGGTATTGTTCCTATTAGTGGAAGTGACGGCTGGATAGCTATGTGACGAGTATGTTAGTACTACGAGATGTATCTAAGTGACTGCGTACAGTTTATGACGGTGGAAGGTATACAGAAATGTTAACTGAAGGCAAATTAGGCGGGATATCTCCTGCGAAGAGTTCTGGGGTTGTGTGACCCTTATGTGATTGTTAGAAGATCTCATGTGCAAGTGAAATGTAAGTGCTGAAATTTGAAAGTTTGGGTCGCTTAAGAGAGTGGGCTTAACTGTTGCGAGATTTGCCGAAGATTTAAAGTACTAGATGATTTGTGTTTACACAAGCTTACAAAGGATTTGAGTTTAATCTCACTATGGTATTGTGGCATCAATAGAGTATAAGTGTTATGAGTTATTGAGTGTATTCTGATCTATGGCTTCGAGCCAAGTGGGGGAGTTTGCTATTGATTAGCTGATTGCTCGGTTATGTGCTTAGTTGGTTCCGATTTGAGGCGTGTGGTGAATCAGTTCTGGTTGCGGAGATAGAGCCCGAGGATGGCTCGAGTAAAGGAAATTTTGACTAAGGAAAGGTTATGTGCTGTAGTGTTAGAAGTGCTAATGAGGCGCTGGTGGTTCGGTTCTGTTGATCGGGTTAAGTGCAGTATGAATAGAGTGAATGACTCTCGAAAATGGCTCTAATGTGTTCAAGATGCTTCATGTAGCAATTAGGCATCTCAAAGTCGTATATGTGGTTAGAAATCGAGATTTCAATGGAAGAGTTCAAGACTTGTGGTATTTCTATGTTAATTATGGGATTCTATGTATTAGTATCCGGAAGATAAAGGTAACGGATTTAGATTCGCAGGAAGTTCTTTAGAGTAAGGTGTTTTGGAATGTGGTGCTTTTGGGAATATTTAAGAGAGTATTCAGCGGCTTGTGGGTCTTAGACAGTGTGGATTTATTCTTGGGCCTCGTGTGGTAAACCTGGGTTGAGAAATTGTGGTGCTACAGCGAGAGGGAGTATCAAGTAGAAAATGAATCGGAAGGAAATTTAGATAGACGGAGTAGCTTGATAGTAGACCGAGTCGGTATGGTAAAGATATGATTAATTCCTTGTGCGTGTTCGAGGCAATGAGTTCTTTCAGGTATTTTGCAGCGATGCTCTTAGGTTTTTATGGCTTTCTTAGCTCGATCGAGTTAGAAGGATTCAGTCCTGACAAGTCGGATTTGTGCAAGGGGAACACGAAGGGTTCTTGACGGTTTTTGCCGTGGTTTGGAGATGTGTATTTTCTATGGGCATGCGGAGCATGGGATGTATAGTGATTTTTCTTCTAGATGGGACCAATGGAAAGTTCTTGACTAGTGGAGTGCGTAGTGATCTGTGGTTCGGAAGGGAGACGAAGTTCTCATGTTATCCTAGGACGGTACGGTATATGCGGTATGTTGTGAGGATCGATATTTGCATGTTTAAAGTTATGGTTCAGTTCTGAAAGGAAGTTCATGAAATTCTTAGGCAGCACGGGCAGTTCCAGATGATTAAGGAAGTGGTATTGCTAATTGGGGTGATTTGACGAGGGTATATGTTTCAGAAAAGGCAATGTGATTAAGTTGATGGTACTTCGGTAGTATTGCGGCACTTTCTTGTCGGATCGGCTGCTGATATTCGAGTTTGCTTGGCAGCACAGAAGAATCGTAGAGTATGTCTCATAGAAAGATATAGTCTAAAGGTGAGATGTGTATGCGAGTGGCGAAATTGGGATCAGATATGGTAATTCGTGTGCCTTATGGACTTGGAGACTGCAAGTTCTCATACACAGGTTAGCTCGTAATTGTGGAAGGCAAATATGGGTAAGTTAGTCAGATGTTAGTATGTGCTATGATTCAGTTATTGTGAACCTTCGAAGGATTATTTATCTGTTGTGGGTAACTAGAGCTGATGTGTGGTCCATTGGTAGACCTATATGGATATGTGTCCGGCATCGAGATGGTTTTGTTGACTTCGAGTTGTTGTTGGCGAAAGATGTATTGATTCGGTTGTTTTGAGCTATTAACAGTTAGGGGGATCTATGAGTTACCTTTCAGTGTTGTGAGATGTTACGATCTGTCGGTTATAGGCACCTATGGTGCGATTCTATCTGAATTTCATAATGGAAGTCGAGCGGGAAGAGTAATTGGGAGTTGCTCGGTGAATGGCATATCGGATATGTTCTATCGGGTTTGCGTGATGTATGTCAATTGTTTCAACATGGGCGCAATGATTTGCTTTGGTTCCAGACATCAGATTGTGCGTAGTTGCCAATTTCGAGCATAGTGACTTGAGGTGTCCCATGTGGAGAAGTGTTTGGATAGGACCGTGCATTGCAGCGTAGCTATGTGGAGATATGATCTTGCGGGTTAGGTTCGTGTGTTCTATTCTATGATGTGAGACGGGCTCTCAGCCTTGTGTTGTGGTCGTACTGGTGAGCTTGAGTTACAGCTCTTTCGTTTGAGTCATTTCCATGATTTGAGCATGTTCAGATCGTTGCTTATTGGTGCGCATATATTGCTAGTTGTGGCTTAGGCCTCTATTGATGTGGTGTGTTGGACTAGAGGAGATCGTTGGGATCGTTAATGAATACTAACGGATTCGATTTCAGCTTGTTTGAGGGATAAATATCGAGGTTCGGCTCAGAAATTTGCTATGGTCCTTACCAAAGGAGAAGTAGCCTTATGGATGGTTGATCTGAGAAATGGTTATGATTTATTGCGTGTTTCCGTTATCATTGGCAGTATGTGGAAGTGTTGGAATGAGACTTTAGTTGTTAGAGGTTTTCTATCGGTATTTAGTTGTTAGGTGCAACTGCTGTGATAATAAGTTATCGCTGCGAGTGCTTGAGTTATGTGGTATATCATGTAATTGCGCCTGAGATAGCGGTTATGGTCTGTTACAGCTTGTTTGGACTTGTTCACAGTATAAATGTGAGATTCTGATCGCGTTGAGGATTTCAGAAGCGGAAATGTGATTCTATGGTTTAAGGACTAGGATGGGTTGTGAAACTTCAGTTATGTTGTGTTATCAAACCTATGTAAGATAGGGTGGCAAGGGATCACCCCCGGGTATATGCATGGTAAGGTTATTCAGCGATTGGTTCGCTTTTAGAACAGCTCTAGGTACGTTCGAGGACGAATGTGTGTTTAAGTGGGGGAGGATGTAATGACCCGACCGGTCGTTTTGAGCTTTAGCACTTTGATCGCCAGTTCGCGGGCATGACTTGCCCCGTGTAATGTATTATGACTGATGTAGGTCGTTGGTTTTGGTTTTCAGGAAAATTTGGAATGAATTTGAAAGAACAGTCTCAGTTGAAAGCTTTGAATTTGAAAGGTTTGACCAAGAGTTGACTTATTTGTATATGAGTTCGGATCGGAATTTTTATGATTTGGTTAGCTTTGTTGGGTGATTTATGACTTAGGAGTGTGATCGGAAGTGGTTTTGGAGGTCCGGTGTAGAATTAAGCTTGAATTGGCGAAGTTATTATTTTGGCGATTTCCGGTTGATAGGTGAGATTTTGATCCGAGGGTCGGAATGGAATTCCGAGAGTTGCTGTAGCTTCGTTATGTGATTTGGGATGTGTGTGCAAGATTTCAGGTCATTCGGAGGTGATTTTGTTGGGTTTTTGATCAAAAGCGAGTTTCGGAAGTTTTTGGAAAGCTTAGGCTTGAATTCGATGTGAATTGATGGTTTTGGTGTTGTTTGAGGTGTTTTGATGATTGGAACAAGTTTGAATGATGTTTTAGGATGCGTTGGTGCTTTTGGTTGAGGTCCCGGGGCCTCGGGGTGATTTCGGATGGCTAACAGAAAGTTTTGAGACTTAGGGAAATTGCAAAAATGCAGCAGTTATTGCAGAGGAGTTTTGGTCTTCGCAATCGCGGGAGGTCCCTCGCGATCGCATAGAAGGGATTTGGCTAGGCCTGAGATTTGTCTTCGCGTTCGCGGTTGGTGCTTCGCGTTCGCGAAGTGTGAGCTGCAGGTGCTTCGCGTTCGCAGCTGGTAGTACGCATTCGCGTAGTTGTGGAAAGTTGAACCATCGCGTTCGCAGGGATGGCATCACGTTCGCATAGCACATTTTTTAGGCTTGGAAAATTTGCCCTTCGCAATCGCGAGCCTGGGGCCGCGATCGCATAGAAGGAAGTCAGTAGCTGGACAGAAGGGTATTTAGACATTTCATCCGCGAGCTTAAGTCATTTTTCCACCATTGTTGAGTATTTTGAGAGCTCTTGGAAGGGAATTGAAGAGGGATTGAAGGAGAAGTGATTGGAGGTATGTTCTATGAACCAAAAACGTGATTCTATTGTGAAATTAACCTAGAAATTCATGGAAATTTAGCTAAAAATGGAAGAACTAGGGCTTGGGATTTTGAGATTGTAAATTGAGATTTGAAGGGCCATTTGAGGTCGGACTTGAGAACTTTTGATATGTATGAACTCGTGGAAGGATAAGGAACCCGTCGATGTGAAAATTTCTGAGTTTCGAGAAGTGGGCCCGGGGCTCGGGTTTTGCTAATTTCGAGATTTTTGATATTTTTCGATTATTTTCGCTTGGGCCATGTTCCCTTAGCATATTGTGACGTATTCGTTCTTATTTTGGATAGATTCGACGCGCGTGGAGGCCAATTTGAGGGGCAAAGGCATCGCGAGCTAGAGATTTCGCCGGTTTAAGGTAAGTAATGATTGTAAATACTGTCCTGAGGGTTTGAAACCCCGGATTACAGATCGTTGTGTTACTTTGAGGTGACATACATGCTAGATGACGAGCGTGGGGTAGAGCACCGCTGGGGATTGTGACCTAGTCCTTCCCGAACGAGTACTTTAATGCGTATTTGATAGTTAATTGTTTGATGTTATTATATTTTGGGTTGTATGCCATGTTTGGGGCCTTGTGCCGACTTGTTGACACCCTTAGGGGCATTTTTACTATCTATCCTCATTCTAAATGTGTTGAAAGCATGTCCTCAGTCATGTGTTACCTGTTTATTACTCAAATCTGGCTTTATCACTATATTCTTAAAATGTGGAAACTGTTTTGGGCTGAGTTCCCTGTTTTGTTGAGATAGACCGAAGGTCTGACTGTGAGATTGATGGCTGAGATATACTGAGAGTCTGATGGTGAGGTTAATGACTGAGAGAGGCCGAGGGCCTAGTTGTGAGGATTATATATCTATGGATCGGGCTGCACGCCGCAACAATATATATATACATATATGGATACGGACCGGGCTGCACGCCACAGCAATACTTATATGGGTCGAGCTCACGCCGCAGCAATATTGCGCTTGGGCCGTAAGGGGCCCCTCCCGGAGTCTGCACACCCCCAGTGAGCGCCGTCGATGAAGTATATGGATTGGGCTGCACGCCGCAGCAATATATGGATCGAGAAATCGCGTGCGGTCCGCGGTCCGCGCAGGGAACTTCAGAGATCAGCAGGTCTTCAAGTAGGTCAGCGCGGCCGCGATCGCTTTTTGCGCAGTCCGCGCAGGGGACTTCCGAAGGTTATAAATAAACGAGAATTTCAGTCATTTTTCACTTTTCAAAAACCCAAAAACATAAGAGGCGATTTTCCCAACGATTCTTCTTCTTCAAAACGATTGGTAAGTGACTTCTAACTCATTTTCTTCACTCCTTGACATCTTTTAACATAATTTCAACTTTAAATCAAAGATTTTAATGGGGAAATTTGGGTACGTTGGGTAGAACCTAGGTTTTTTCAAAAATTGGGGATTTGGACCTCAATTTGAGGTCCGATTTAAAACAAATTACATATTTGGGTTTGTGGGGGAATGGGTAACCGGGTTTTGGTTCGAACCTCGGGTTTTGACCATGTGGGCCCGGGGGCATTTTTGACCTTTTTGGGTAAAACTTGGGAAAAACTTATTTTCATGTATTAGGGATGATTCATTTAGCACTTATTAATGTAATTAAGTAAATTGTGACTAGATTCGAGCAGATTGGTGGAGAAATCAAGGGGTAAAGCTACAATTGAGACTTGAGTTGTGTTCAAGGCATCGAGGTAAGTGTATGGTCTAACCTTAGCTTGAGGGAATAGGAGTTGAGTCTTATTTGCTACTTGTTATTTGTCGGGTACGATGCATAGGCATGGTGACGAGTATCTATACATTGGTGTCTAGCATGACCGTGAGTCCTTATATTGCGAATATCCTGGTTTTGTTATAGCTTCCATACGTAATTGATGATTTCTATATGTTGTAAAGAGTATGTGAAAGGAAATTGTGATCGTTGAGCTTCGTGGAGCGTTGGCTCGAGTTGAAATACAAATTGTGAAGGTATATGAGATATTTAAATCCTTGGAGCGTTGGCTCAAGTGATAATGTGAACTATGAGATGAAAGTGAAAGAAAGAGGAAGAGTTATTGGTTTATTCCCTTGCCGGGACGTTGTGTTGTCTTGTTGGTTTTCTCCCTTGCCGGGACATGGAAATTTATTGATATTGTTCCCTTGCCGGGATTTCTATCATTATTTGTTTACGTTCTTGCCCCTTATTTGTGATTGTTGTTTGGGTGAGGGAGAGTGATAAAGCACGATGGGTGATGCCGTGCATTGTATGATATTTGTGGATCGGGTTGCACGCCGCAACAGTGTTAAATGATATGGATCGGGTTGCACGCCGCAACAATGATATTTGTGGATCGGGTTGCACGCCGCAACAATGCTAAACGATATGGATCGGGTTGCGCCGCAGTATTATTGTTATATATTGGGATCGGGTTGCGCGCCGCAACAATTATTGATACAAGTGTGTTTATTTTGGATATTAGTTTCTTTGTTCGGTGTAAATTCTAAGCTGCCCTTAGACTGTTACTTTGGATTTACTGTTAATACTGGTATCCCCCCCCCCCCGGCAGCATGTTTCCCCCTCCCATCTTTGCATGTTTATTCCTGTTTTACTTTCCGCTGTATACTATATAACTGCACAGGTTTAATTGGTAGTCCGGTCCTAGCCTCGTCACTACTTCGCCAAAGTGAGGCTAGGCACTTACCAGCACATGGGGTCGGTTGTGCTGATACTACACTCTGTGCTATTTTGCACAGATCCAGGTTTTGGACAGCGGCAGCAGTAGCATGGGAGCAGGCCTTCAGTCCAGCGAGACATCGAGGTAGCCCTGCAGGCGTTCGCAGGCCCGACGTCTCCTCTATCCTTTATTTTAGTCTGTTATATCATCGTATTCGAGACAAACAGTTTATGTTCTCTTTCAGACGATTGTATTTAGTATTCTTAGTAGTTCGTGAGTATTGTGACACCAGTCTTGGGTAGAGGCCTTTATTGAAATTTTCCGCATTTCTATTCAGTTTTATATAACATTGAGACTTCCGCTTATTATGTAATTTCGTTGCTTTTGTATTATTGCCGATAATTGTTAAAAGGAATTATGTTATTTATGAAAAAGTAATTAAATTTGGCTTGCCTAGCTCCCATTAGTAGGCGCCATCAGGACTCCCATTAGTAGGCGCCATCAGGACTCCCAAGGGTGGGAAATCCGGGTCGTGACAACTAATTCTAGAAATTGAAAAAAAAATTCTTCTGGGTAGTTTTCCTATAGGAAATTAATATTTAGAACTCAAAATAAAAAAAACTGCTTTTATATTTCCTTTAGTATATTAAGATTAAAAATTCAAAAAAAAAGAAGAGAATTTTCTATTAGTATCTCTTTAAAAGTTTTCTTTAAGATATCAATTCCAAAAATAAAATAAAAAAAAATAGAATTTCTTTTGAGGTCCTTCTTTGGGAAATTAATGAAAAATGGAAAAAAAAATATTCTTTTTATTTTCACTAGAACTTTAGGACATTTTATATAGAAGAAAAAGAAAAACATACTTTATCTGTTGTCTATCTTTAGAATTTCACCTTTAGGTAATCAAAAATTAAAGTCCAAAAATATTTTTTATCTTTTTCATTTCTCGTTTCGAAATATTTCTTCAAGATATCAAATGAAAATTCAAAATATTTTTCTTTGGTTTATTCTTTAGATTGACTTCCTATAAAAGAAAATCAAAAAATATTTTCCTCTTCTATGGTTTTGTTTTCCTTTGTAATTTCTCATAGAGTATCTGTTTCCAAAAAAAAGATATATGCTCATTTAAGCGTGAGTTTAAATAGGTTATAGAACATTAAGTCTAGAAAATTCAAAAAAAGAACAACGATTTGCTTCTTTTATTTCTCTTTTCTCATCAGAATAGTCATTAAGATAAAAAAGCGAGAGAGAGAGAGAGAGAGAGAGAGAGAGAGAGAGAGAACGTTAGTTTGTTTAGTCTATTCTCGATTTTCCATAACTACGCTTGATCTGATTCATGAGGGACATGATACGTAGGCAATCTACATAGGGTTCGATCGAATCATTTTCTTTTTTTTTTTAAACAATCATCAAAAAAACAAAAAAAGGCACAAAAAAAAGAGAAAAGGAAAAAAAAAAGAAGATGAAATTATGGGATGTAAGAAATGAGAGGAAAGAAAAGAGTGATAATTAGAAAAGAAAAAGCGGGAAAGAAAATAAGCAAGCCAAGAAGTGCTAGAAAATAAAGAAAAGAGAAGATTGAAATGAACAAAATGGGGATGATGCCAAGTGCCCTTGTGACCCTAGAAGTCATTCTAGAATCGTTAATTGTTTAGGTGCATTGCATGCAATGTGATATTTTTAGCTGTTAAATGCCTAATGCTAACAGGATGTCCCCATTTTGTTCCTTTTGTTATCTTCATTGAGCAGAAGGGTGGTTGGTTTGTGGTTTTCAAGTAATTCATCCATACAACACAAGGTCGAAGAGCAAGTTAGCCATGGCTAGCAAAGACTTGGACACATGGGTTATTGATCCGTCTAAGGGAATTGTTGAATCAGAATCTGAGTTGAAAGAAGAGGTCTTAAGATTGAAAGGACAGATGGCCGAAATATACCAAGCCTGGATTAGTGGGCGTCCTCCACCATCAGTTCCCACTAACTACACTGAAAACCTTGTCACCATTCCGCTAATGTCACAAGTCCAGGTTATCTCCCCACAACCTTTTCACACTCCACCCCCCAGAACTACCTCATATCTCGCTCCTTGGACCACTCATGTTTTTGTAGGTCATCCACCTGCTACCTTTCTTAGATCCTCCAGCGAGACTGTGTTCAAAATCCCCGATGCCCAACACTATGCTCCAGAACCAATTTTCAAGGTCTCGAGTCCATACTCTTACGCTCCTCATTTTGAGCCTCCCGGTGAGACTGCAAAGCCTGCTCAGACAGTGGAGCAAGATGAGTTCTTCAGAAAGCTGAAAGGGTTTAAGATGCCAAAGTTTAATTTGTATGATGGGCGCGGAGATCCAGTAGCCCATCTGAGGGGTTATTGCAGTGAAATGAGAAGTGTTGGCGGGAAAGATGAGTTACTGATGGCGTATTTCAGTGAGAGCCTGACCGGGGCAGCTTTGGAATAGCATACTCGTCGAGATGTCGGTAAGTGGCATACATGGGATGACATGGCTCAAGATTTTGTGCGACACTTTCAGTACAATATAGACATTGTCCCAGACCGCTCCTCCCTATCTCAGATGGAAAAGAAACCCAAGGAAAGTTATAGGGAGTTTTGGTTCAGATAGAACGAACAAGTTGCTCGGGTCAGTCCTCCGATTGATAAAAAAGATGTTGCGGAGCCCCGCCAACAACAGGATCCAGTGGGCATTCCTGCTAAACGTTTTCAGCCTCAACACCGACCCCATAAACACCCCCAAGCTCCACATAATCCACCCCAGTATTATCCTTGGAACAACCTCCGGCCATCTATCCAACCACTAGGTCACTCCTTAGGGCGATCACTAGCATCCCAAAATTCTCGTGCGCCTTCACAACATTTTCGAGCATCCAACAACCCTAGAAAACTGGGGCATGGAGGGGAACAAAGGCAAAGAAATAGTTTCACGCCAATCGGAGAATCCTACACAAGCTTGTTTGACAAGTTAAAACATTCTGGCCTGATTGAGCTGCTCCTCGGATATACTCCGGACCCATATGCAAAAGGTTTTGATCCTACTGTACGGTGCATGTACCACTCTAATGTCCAAGCTCATAGCATTGAAGATTATCGTGCTTTGAAAAGGGAAATAGAAAGAATGATTCAAGAAGGGATAATTGTGATCAAGGACAGTGACAGGGAGTATGAGAATCCTCTTGGGAACTTGCTAACTGGAGTTAATGATATTGAAATTGGTAATGATCTTGGTAATATTGATGTGGAACTCAGTGGCTAATATGCCGAGTTTGGTAATTGGAAAGACGTTCCTTTCTTGGCTAGCCAGAGGAGTCCTGGTGGTTTACTTTGTTGTCATTTCTGTTGTCCGGGTTATTTAAGGGTTGTAAAGCGGATATTGTCTTGTGACTCAAACCCTTCTATCCTTTTATTTTGCCTAGTTCGTTTAGTCATAGTAACTCATCATTTAGTGTTATCTAGGTTTGTTCCAGGGTTGTAACCCCATTTTATTTTGCTAGTTTTGTTGTTCAAACCCTTTCACTATCTGTCTAATGCAAATTTCTGTTTTCTGTTATTCCTAGTCCTTTTTTCTTTAGTTCTCTTTTCTTTTGATAGTTCTTTTCATGCTGGCTCTAGTGACATGACATGCATGCATAATTCTCAGCCTGGTCTTAAAAGTTAGTCTAATCATGAAGCAATAAAACAATTCTGAAGATGATAGGAACATTTGAGGGAAATAAGTACAGATTTGGACATTTTGAGATCATTTGAAGCCCGAACTGTGTGAAACTGGGGCAGATAATTTGGGGAAGTTAATAGGACGACAAGAATTTGTTACAAGAAAGTGTGTCCCAGACAATTTGAAGCAAGCAACTTTGAGTTCAAGTGCATCTCAAGTTACAACATAAAGCCAAGGGAGTTTGCTCCAAACTGACGGAGCACATCCATTTTGAAGAATAAATCACCCAAGAAGAGCTCTGTACTTGAAAAGGCACTAAAGAAAGGTGGAAGGAATATTTGTGATACTAATGCCGATGCTGCAAAAGAAAGGCTATGCATGATCTTCATTTTCATCTTCAAGTTGCATGTGTTATACTTGGTATTCTTAGAGATTGGGAGGCCCTCTTTCAGCTATCCAAACACTTCATACCCTTTGATACCCTTTTGAGCTTGTGCTGATTTCTTTGACCTCCCCTCTTTTGGAATCAAGTTAGAGTCATAAAAAGAAAAATGTTCATGTCCCCATAGGTTTGTTTTAGAAAGTTCATTCCAAACAAAAAAAAAGGAAGAAAAAAAAATCAAAAAGAAAAAAAGAGAGAAAAAGAAAAAAAAGAAAAAAAAAGGAAAAAAAAAGAGAAGAAAGAAAAGAACAAGAGCAACAAAAAACAAAACAAGAATTAGTTGTGAACTACGTTTGACCTGATTCTTGTCACCACAAGATACATAGGCAGCCTTACGGTTCGGTCATATCAAATAAAATATTTCATAATCCCACGAAGTCGAGAGTGGGCAGTCTTTCTTAGTAACTCCATCAAAGAAAAAAAAAGGGAAAAATAGATTCAAATTCCCTTATTTTAGAAATTGGGGAAAAGTTTTTAGAATGAATTCCAAAAGTTGTAAATAAATCAACCCTATTGTTTTTGTAATTTTGAGCCTTTATGATATTCTTTCTTTCTAACCCTGTCCAAAAGCCACATTACAGTCCATAAAAGACCTCCTAGATAATCTTTGAGAGTGCTGAGTTAGTCATGCCAGGAGCATATGATATTTCTATCGTGGTTAATGCTTTGTCACCTGCAGCGTCAGAAAAAAAAATGAGAGAGTCTTATCGGTGAAAACCTTCACAGGCACTATAAGGCGACAGTAAGTTGAGAGAAAGAACAAAATGAGAGAGGCTTGATGGTGAAAACCCTTCGGGCACTATAAGTCGAATAAGGACCGTGAATCAGATAGGATAATCGGAGCATGGAAGCCTAGTTTCATGACTCATAGGTACAACAAGAGTTGAACATTAGACTTGCTTGACAGATTAGGCCACTTAATCCAAAGGTGCATGTCATGGTCATTAGAGTTGGTATCCACATCTGATAAGTTTCTACTTTGTAGTTTTCTTGTTAGGAATCATCTCTTTCCATTGTCCTTCACTCTGTTCCTTTTGTCTTGTTTACTTCCTCTTCCTGAGTCTGCTTGGTCAGAACAAGTGAGAAATGACTTTAAAATTTGCCACCAGGTTTCCAATTGCACAAAACGGGATCTGGCTAGCACATCAAAGTGGCAAAAGTCAGGAAAGAACAACATACGCACTGAGTTGGTAACAATCAACGTGCTTTGGGATTCATGTGAAATACAAAGGTTCGGTATATGTCAATTCATGAACAATGCAACAGATAGAGGGTGTTGGGTTTGAACGGATCAAAGGTATTTTCTGTGATAAGGTTGACAGAGAAAGTAGTTAACCAATAACAAGCAAGGTCTTCCAAGTTAAAATCAAAGTTATCATGGCAGGTGAAGGAGCAATCGCCATCAAAGTCAAGGCCACAAAGCAACCACCATGTTTAAACTCACAAGTTTTCTTTGTTTGAAACAGGGACGAAAATTGTGTCCAAATCAAAGCTTGGAAGTTTGAATTTTTTCAATTGTCATGCCCAAATTTTGTCAGCACAAAGGTGGTTTGAGAAGGGGAAAGAAAATTTGTTCGATTTGCAGGAACCCTCCATGAGGAAAAGCATGGTTCAGGGGCAAGGAATTTTGTTCGTCTGCAGAGATCCTCCAGGAAGAAAGCATGGCTCAGGTAAGTTCATTCTCGGCTTCTCACGACCCTCCTGGATAATGGGATTTAATTTCAAGTTTTCAGGACCCTCCCGGATAATGGCATTTAATTTTAAGTTTTCAGGACCCTCCTGGATAATGGGACTTAGTTTTAAGACCTTCATTAGATAATGAGATTTAGCATAAGTTTCACCTTTAGGAAGTTTAATTTAGCTTTCAAGTTTTCACTCTTAAGATGAGTTTTAACTTTAGTTTTCAGGGCCCTCATGGATAATGGGATTTACTTTTGAGTTCTTATAGCTCTTTTGATAACAAGATTCGATTAACACTCACAGATGTTCCTAGTACCAAACTGGGGTAGAAAAGTTCCTTCTGTTTTGTCTGTTTTGCTGTAATGGTAGGCGCCCACCTGGATAACAAGGGAATACATCTCAAGTTTTAGCATCAGGTGCCCACCTGGAAAATAAGGGAATACAGTTCAAGTTTTGGAAATCAGGCGCCCACCTGGAGAACAAGGGAATACAGTTCAAGTTTCGGCAATCAGGCGCCCACCTGGAGAACAAGGGAATACAGTTCAAGTTTGGCAATCAGGCGCCCACCTGGAGAACAAGGGAATGCAGTTCAGGTATTTGGCAATCAGGCGCCCACCTGGAGAACAAGGGAATACAGTTCAAATTTTGGCAATCAGGCACACACCTGGAGAACAAGGGAATACAGTTCAAATTTTGGCAATCAGGCGCCCACCTGGAGAACAAGGGAATACAGTTCAAGTTTTGGCAATCAGGCGCCCACCTGGAGAACAAGGGAATACAGTTCAAATTTTGGCAATCAGGCGCCCACCTGGAGAACAAGGGAATACAGTTCAAGTTTCGGCAATCAAGCGCCCACCTGGAGAACAAGGGAATACAGTTCAAATTTTGGCAATCAGGCGCCCACCTGGAGAACAAGGGAATAGAGTTCAAGTTTTGGCAATCAGGAGCCCACCTGCAGAACAAGGGAAGTCATTTCAGAATTCAATTCAAGATAGAAGTAGCAGAAGCTCGCGGCAAGAATGCGAGTCCACCGTCCGAAATGATCAACAGAAGTTAGTCACAATCCAGAATAAAAAAAAGGAAAAAAAAAAGATAGAAGTGAATCCAAAATAAAGAAGTAGAGAAAGATGTGAATGCTCAAGACATGGCTGAAGTCACGAGCATTGCATGTCCGGTCTTGATTCGAAGAAGAATGAACTAGTACCTGCAGCTAGCAAGCGTCAAAGTTCAAATCTAAAGTCTGCATGAAGAACCATTCAAGACTCAAGATCAAACTTCAGAAGACTTATAGATAGGAATCTTGTAACTCATAGTTGATAGGCATAGTTAGTTTTTTTCATTTTTTGATTTTGATGTAATAACAGGACCGCGGACCGGAACCTCGACGGAACGGCACCTCGACCGGCTCTCTACCTCGGTATACTCCCTCACTGTTCTTACTTCTGAACTACACGTGGCCTGATTCATTTATAGCCAAGGATATGTAGGCAGCTCAGATACCAGGGCTCTGTCACATTCTCTTTCCTCTTAGTTTTTGGTCTCCCTAAATAAGTGTCGGGTCAAAAAACCTGTCTAGTCGTTTCTTGTCTGAAAATACTTCGTATTTTCAGTCAAAGAGGGGCAGCTGTAGACATGTAATTTTTTACCCTCCCCAAGATTTTTTATATTTTAGCATTTAAATACTTAGTTTAGGTCTAATATAGATATTTCAACTAGTCTTGACCCTTTTACTTTATTTTATCACAAGAAATGAAAATTATAAAGAAATAGTTTTATTAATATTTTATAGTCATTTTTAATCTTGAAAAATACCAAAAATAGGTTTGTTTTAACGGTTAGCGTTATTTTAATAGTTATTTTTTTAAGTAAGATTAAGTAGTATTTTAGTAGTTTATCTTGTTTGCTGTATTATTTTTACATACAAAAAAGGAAGAGGGAATAGAATTAATTTTTTGGGCTAATTTAGTCTTGCTTTTAGCCAAATTAAGCCAATCTCTTAGCCCATTAACCCAAAAGCCCAAACCTTAACCCATCAGCACACTACACAAATAAAATTAACCTAAAAAAATCCTATACAAGGACGAGGACCCCTATACCTAGACCTAGACCCCCACCCCGCCGCTCTCCTGCTTCAACTGGCAGAACACCAGCGACCCCCTCTTCAACACAAAAGCAGCGGAAATACACAGTAGACCCCTAGCTTCTTCTTCTTCAACCAAGGAAAGACCTAATCTCTTCTCTTTACCCTCTCAAATCGACGCAACCAGTGGTCTTTTGTTTCCAAAACACATGATAGCCGAAAGATCTTGTTGAGGCTCGTCTATTTCCGTTGGTTTCATGACATTTCTCTGATCCTCAGAGTCCTGTCAAACTCAGTTGACCGCTAGATTCCCTTCCAAACCATCATTTCTTCTTCAAGTACGGCTCGCCACTGACATTGTGGCATATAGCATTGGCCTATTTGAGAAATCAACAGCCACTACTTGTGTAACAATGTTACTTACGCATCGAATCTGTGTTTGGTCACCGGAGTTCTGTTAAAATGTCAGCGTTTGAGTTTGTTGCTTGATGTCCTGTTCGAAGCTCTGTCCGGTGGTTTCGTCGAGGTCGTCAGTAAATTTTCCGGTCGAGGTCAGTGTCGAGGCTCAGATTCATGTAAAGGTTCTTGTTACTTGATAAGCTTTGTGATGAGAATGAGACTGTCAAAAGGATACATACAACAGCTCCATGTGCGTTTGCTCTTTCTTATTCTTTCACTTCAATTTTTGGGTGCTCAATTTCAGTTAAAATTGGTTGACTAGCTTTTCTGCAAATTTGCTCATCTTTTATACAATCTTTTATTTTTCTGAATTTATTAACAAAATGACAGATTTTGACAATTAGATTCTGAATATGTTTGATGATTGGACTGTCTGAAACGCAGAGGGATCCCCTATTTCCTTATTTTAATTCAACTTACTTAACTATAGATTGAATTTTTACCCCAAGTATCTACCCACTAGTGATTGACGTTTTTTTTTTCCTTTCTAAATCTCTTCTTTTTTTTCATTTCTTTAAGTTTTTCGCTTCTGGTATTGTAAGGAAACAGATGTTTCTTTTTGTTAAGAACAAAACAAAACATAAGTGTTAAGAACAAATTAAAAGAATTGGGTTCCTTTCTGATTTTGGCAACTGCTTCCATGTGCTCCAAGTTGAAATCCACAACCCATGCTTTGGTTAGTCTTAACTATTCTCATTAGGCAAATCAATTTGTCTAAAACTTGCAATAAGATGTGTTGGTAAATTTTAAATCGTGAGTTGGGTATCACTTGAAAGTAAGAAGTTATGGGGTGTTTACTGTTTGTGACTCATCTTTGGTATGTGAAGTGTGAACAGCTAGAATTGTCTACTCATATAAATGGCCAATTTCAATAATTATAGCAACGTTTGGAGTTTATTTTGGGGGCATTCCAGCATTTCTTGTGTCAATATTGTGACATTTGGATGTTTGGATTGTCTTGGATGATAGTGGGATATGTGAAGTAGGCTCGCTCTTAATTAATCATATCATCGTGGTTGTTTACACGTTCGCGTGACATAATTGCGATTTTAAAAATAAAATTGGAGTATGCGTTCGCGCAACTTCGGCTAAACTTTCTTAATATTAATAAAGCGTTACACGTTCGCGTGACATGATTTTTGACGCGCCAAACAAAATGAGTACGCGTACGCGTGACTCGTTTCAAGATAATTTCTTAATTTAAAATGGCAAATGCACATAAGTTCTAAAATAAGTAATTATACAATTTGATTAAGCCAAGTATGATCAAAGCGACCATGCTAGAACCACAGAACCCGGGAATGCCTAACACCTTCTCCCGGGTTAACAAAATTCCTTACTCGGATTTCTGTATTTCGCAGACATTAAAACAGGGTCAAATCTCCTCTATTCGGGATTCTAAACCGGTGACTTGGGACACCATAAATTATCCCAAGTGGCGACTCTGAATTTAATATAAATAATCTCGTTTCGATTGTCACTTTAATTGGAAAAACTCTCTTATATCCCTTTCGAGGTAGAAAAAGGAGGTGTGACACTCCCAAGCTTTTAGCTAGCTCAAGACCTGCAATCATAGCCTCATACTCGGCTTCATTGTTAGTCAATCTTGGAGCTTTAATAGACTGCCTAATGATATCACCCGTGGGTGGCTTCAAGACAATGCCAAGCCCGGACCCTTTCACGTTCGAGGCACCGTCTTTGAAAAGGGTCCATACCCCCGATGTTGTACTAGAGCTTAACAGGAGTTCTTTCTCTATTTTGGGTATGAGGGTTGGCGTGAAATCGGCCACGGAGTCAGCTAGGATTTGAGACTTGATGGCCGTTCGGGGTTGATATTCGATATTGTACCCACTAAGTTCGACGACCCATTTGGCCAATCGGCCTGATAGCTCGGGCTTATGCAAAACACTTCAAAGGGGTAAGTGGTTAATACATGTATAGGATGACATTGAAAATATGGTTTCAACTTTCGAGATGCGCTTATTAATGCAAGTGCTAATTTTTCTAAGTGAGGGTACCTAGTTTCAGCATCTCCTAGAGTACGGCTCACGTAATAAACAGAAAATTGCGTTACTCTTCTTGAACTAGTACCCCACTTACCACTATCTCCGACACTGCCAAGTAAAGATAAAGCCTCTCATCTCTCTTCGGGGTGTGAAGCAAAGGCGGGCTCGACAGATACCGCTTTAATTCTTCTAAGGCTTATTGGCATTCCGGGGTCCATGCAAAATCCTTCTTCTTTTTGAGCAAGGAAAAGAAACGGTGGCTTTGATCTGATGACCTCGAAATGAACCGGCCCAAAGCAGTTATTCGACCCGTTAACCTTTGCATGGCTTTCACGCTATCCACGACCTTGATATCTTCGATGGCCTTGATTTTATCGGGGTTAATCTTGATGCCTCGATTTGACACCATGAAGCCAAGGAATTTGCCTGAACCGACTCCGAAGGCACATTTCTCCGGGTTTAGATTCATGTTGTATTTCCTCAAGATTTCAAATGTTTCCTACAAATAAGCCAAATGGTCCTCTGCGTGCAGGGACTTAACCAACATATTATCAATATAGACTTCCATTGTTTTACCTATCTGTTCTTTGAACATTTTGTTAACTAAGCGTTGGTACGTAGCTCCTGCATTTTTAAGCCCGAATGGCATGACGTTGTAACAATAAGTTCCAGATTTAGTAATAAATGAAGTCTTTTCCTGGTCTTCCGGGTTCATCTGAATTTGATTGTACCCGGAGTAGGCATCTAGAAAAGTTAAGGTCTCGTGGCCAGCCGTGGCATCGATCATTCGGTCGATGTTTGGCAACGGGAAAGAATCTTTCGGACATGCTTTGTTCAAGTCCTTATAATCTACACACATCCTAAGCTTGTTTCCTTTTTTAGGAACTACAACTACGTTGGCTAACCACTCGGGGTACTTTACCTTCCGAATGGATCCTATTTTAAGAAGTTTGGTTACCTCGTCTTTTATGAAGGCATGTTTTACCTCGAACTGAGCCTCCTTTTTTGCTTCGCCGGTTTGAACCTGGGATCGATGCTTAGCCGATGTGTGGTGATTTCCGGTGGAATCCCTGTCATATCTAAATGGGACCAAGCAAAGCAATCCATATTATCAATAAGAAATTGAATGAGTTTTTTCCTGAGTTCGGGGGTTAATCCCGTTCCCAGGTATACCTTTCTTTTGGGCAGATATTTGATAAGTATGACCTGCTCTAGTTCCTCGAACAGTTGACTTGGTTGCATCGGACTCTTCAGGAACGACGAAGGTCCGAGGAGTAAGGAAGTCCCCTTCGTCTTCGATTACCTGTTGTTCCGACTCCGTCGAGGCTGGGGGATGTGATTGATATTTAGCCGCCTTCTTATCTTTGGCGCTTGATTTCTCCGAGGTCAAGGGCACTTCCTCGATTGCAAACATCTCTTTTGCGGCGTGCTGCTCTCCGCGGACTGTCTTCACTCCTTCCTCTGTTAGAAATTTCATCATCTGGTGAAGAGTTGAAGGCACTTCCCTCATGCTGTGTATCCACGGTCTCCCGAGGAGTGCGTTACCTCATGTCGCCTTCGATGACATGGAACTTTGTACCTTGTATGGTCCCGGTTATGTTTACGGCAAGATGATTTCTCCCTTTGTTGTTTCGCTTGCCATGTTGAAGCTATTCAGGACCCGGGATGTAGGTACTATCTGATCTCGTAGGCCGAGTTGTTCCATAACCCTCGATCTTATTATGTTCGCCGAGCTACCTGGATCCACTAAAACACGTTTAACTTGAATTCTATCCAAAAGGATAGAGATTACCAGGGCGTCGTTATGAGGCTGAGATATGCCTTCCGCTTCCTCGTCACAGAACTATAAGACGTCCTCGGGCACATAGCTCTGAGTCCGTTTTTCTCTGGTGATAGATACTTTGGTACGCTTGAACACAGGTCATTGAGGGACATCGACTGCGCCAATGATCATGTGGATTACATGTTGTGGTCCTTCTTGTTCATTTTTCCTTGCTTCTCTCTCTCCGAAGTGATTCTTAGCCCTATCGCTTACAAATTCTCGAAGGTGGCCCTCGTTGAACATTCGAGCCACTTCTTCCCTTAGCTGTCTGCAATCTTTTGTTCGCTGACCATGTGTGCCATGATACTTGCACATTAAGTTCGGGTTTCGTTGAGAAGGATCGGTCTGTATAGGCCTGGGCCACTTGGTGTCTTTGATTCTCCCGATAGCTGAGTCAATCCCCGACGCATCTATGCTAAAGTTCTGCTCTGATAATCGAGCAGCCTCCACGGGGTAGGTAAATTTATCGAACCCGCTCTTACTCATGAGTCCCCGAGAAATTTGACCTCAATCGTTTCTCCGATCACTCCGAGGAGTGTTACGGCTTGAGCCATTGTTCCTTCTGTCGGCATATGGCTGATATCGTTCTTTGCTGAATCTTGATTCCCGATCTGTGTCCCTCGGGGGCTTGGTCGCGACTTACTGGGGTGAACTGAACCCGAGGGGGCTCCCAACTGATCGTCCTCAACCCTGATTTTAGATTGGTAACGGCAGTGTACATCTGACCACGTCACGGCTGGATACTCGATCAAGTTCTGCTTTAGTTGTCGAGAAGCAATCGAGCTTCGCTCGTTCAAACCCTACATAAAGGCCTGTATTGCCCAATCGTCAGCGACCGGCGGCAATTCCATTCTTTCCATCTGAAACCTGGACACGAACTCCCTTAACATCTCGTCGTTCATTTATTTTATTTTGAAGACATCCGATTTTCTCGTGGCCACCTTTATGGCCCCGGCGTGGGCTTTAACGAAGGCGTCTGCTAACATAGCAAATGAATCAACAGAGTTAGGGGCTAAGTTGTGATACCAAATCACATCTCCTTTTGAGAGCGTTTCCCCGAACGTTTTCAACAACAGTGACTCAATTTCATCATCATTCAAGTCATTTCCTTTAATCCCACAAGTGTATGAAGTAATATGTTCATTAGGGTCGGTTGTCCCGTTATATTTGGGTATATCGGGCATGCGAAATTTCTTAGGAATGGGCATCGAAGCTGCGCTACGAAGGAATGATTTTTGTATGAACCTTTTGGCATCTAGACCTTTCAAAACTAGAGGTGCCCCGGTATCTAGTCTACACGAGAGTTATAAATCTCCACTTTCTTATCATTGTCTTCAATTTTCTTTTCTCCGAACTCGATCCTCTTAGTGAGCTCTTCGAGCATTTTCATAATCGTGGGATCAGTCCCCGAGCTGTTTTCATTAGATCTTTCTGGCGCTGGCCCTACACGTCGATTGTTTTCGTGTTCAGCCACGCTTGGAGTTTTATTTTGACTTTGGAGTTGAGCGATGGCGATTTGCTGAGCCTGCAGCATCTCGAATATCACTTGGAGACTGACTCCCCCATCTCCTGTTCCTGGCGTTCCTTGGCCCCCCGGTCGAGCATCCCTGCGTACACTCCCTTCGGGGTCTGTTCCTAGGTTGGTGTTTATAGCAATATGAGAACCAACTTCAAATGGTTCCATGTTTAGCACTTCCCCAGAGTTTACTGGTGGCACACCTACCCCTACATTGTTGTTCTCACCAAGACCTTCGTTGTCATGAACAGGCGAGTTTTGTGAGCTAGACATGTTTCAGCCTAAAAAACAAAAATTCTTGACAAGAAAAAGTGTAAAAATGACGTGTGTAATAAGAATCAGTAAAGAAATAATCACTATTATCTTTAGCCCCACGGTGGGTGCCAAACTGTTTACCTTGAAAATACGAGTAACAATTAAATTTGATTTATGGTTTTAAAGATACGTGATTTAATTCAATACCGATTAATAATCAAGAAGTATGAAGTAGAAATGAAAGAGAAAGGTAAATCAAACCAATGTTACTCAACAGCAGTGACCTCGAGCACGGGGACCTTGAGGTAGGATTGGTATAAGAACAATTATAAAAGCAAAGTAAGAACAATAGAGCTAAAGGACAATGCTGATGAAAAGCAGGCGAAAAGGTAGAGTATATTGTATTCTCAGTGACCAGATGGTCTTACAAATAATTGGGATCCTCTTTATATTATAGGGGAACCCTAAATAAGGAATATTTCTATTTACGATAGGGAATATTCTTGTTACAGATGTCT
>NW_017671543.1:174873-280955 GCF_001879085.1 Nicotiana attenuata
TATATATATATAAGCTATATTCGATATAATATTACCTAATACACTTATACTTAGTGCATAGTATAGCGTAAGTATATATATATATATATATATATATATATATATATATATATATATATATATATATATATATATATATATAATATTATCTAATGCACTTATACTTAGTGCATGGTATAGCGTAAGTATATGTATTATATATATATAAGCTATATTCGATATAATATTACCTAATACACTTATACTTAGTGCATAGTATAGCGTAAGTATATATATATATATATATATATATATATATATATATATATATATCATTACCTAATACACTTATACTTAGTCCATCGTATAGCGTAAGTATATATATTCGATATAACATTACCTAATACACTATATATATATAAGCTATATTCGATATAATATTACCTAATACACTTATACTTAGTGCATAGTATAGCGTAAGTATATATATTATATATATATATATATATATATATATATATATATATATATAACATTACCTAATACACTTATACTTAGTGCATAGTATAGCGTAAGTATATATATATATATATATAAGCTATATTCGATATAACATTACCTAATATACTTATACTTAGTGCATAGTATAGCGTAAGTATATATATTATATATATATATATAAGCTATATTCGATATAATATTACCTAATACACTTATACTTAGTGCATAGTATAGCGTAAGTATATATATTATATATATATATATATAAGCTATATTCGATATAATATTAGCTAATACACTTATACTTAGTGCATAGTACAGCGTAGTATATATATATATATATATAAGCTATATTCGATATAATATTACCTAATACACTTATACTTAGTGCATAGTATAGCGTAAGTGTATATATATATATATATATATATAAGCTATATTCGATATAATATTACCTAATACACTTATACTTAGTGCATAGTATAGGGTAAGTATTATATTATATATATATAAGCTATATTCGATATAATATTAGCTAATGCACTTATACTTAATGCATAGTATAGCGTAAGTATATGTATTATATATATATAAGCTATATTCGATATAATATTAGACACACACGCACGCTTCGTAGTACTATCCATCCCTTGTATTACAAAAGTATTAACGGCTTACATTTATATTATTCAGATAGTAAATACAAAAGTAATTTTTAATTTTGACCACTGTTGACCTGAATAGAGACCAACTTTGGTCGCTAATTATACATGAATTTAATTTAGCGACCAAAGTTGGTCGCTACATTTAAATCAGATTTATTTATATTTTATATAATATTTAAATTAATAATATAATTATTAAAATTTTATAACTGAGTCCCACTTTAGCGACCAAAGTTGGTCGCTATCTGCCTACCCTTTATTTAGCGACCAACGTGGTCGCAAATTTTAAATTATATATATTTAAATTTTATAATTTTTTTAAAATAGTAATATAATTATTAAAAATTTGTAGGTGGGTCCCACTTTAGCGACCAACAGTGGTCGCTAATCTCAGTAAACCTTTGACCAAGCAAGTCTGACCAGTCCAGTCAACATTTTGACTAATTTAGCGACCAAGTAGCGACCAACCTTGGTCGCTAATTTGTTTCAACTATTTATTTTATTATTTTCGCTAGTTTAGCGACCAAAGCTGGTCGCTTTTCGCGACAGACCAACTTTGGTCGCTAAATTTTGGTCGCTTTTTTCCGAAATTCTAGTAGTGTTAATTAATATTTTTTGTCTTAATATTTATTTGAATTCTATTAATAAAAGAAAATAAACAAAAAAAAAAAAGCAGCAACTACTCACGTGAATTGTATAAAGTTGTTGCAAATTTAACTTCAAAAGTTATTTAACTCATCCGTGACTCCTCCACTTCACGTCACTTCCTTCCCCATTTCACTCACGTCTCACCTAATATTGCGCGCGCACACACACGATCGTCTGCACATACACATGATACATAATCTACAACTCACACAAGAAACTGGGAGGAGACTCACTTTTAGCATTTTTAAGAGGGGAAGAAAAGGAAGGAAACGGGATTTTGACAGCAGAAGAAAGAAAGGTGAGGAACAATCTGACTAAGAAAATATTAGCAACTAAGAAAAGAGAGCACTGTTCTTTTAGAGTAAAGATTCACTTGGAAAAACTGTTTAGTTAAGTCATTTCGTTTGAAGCCGGAGTTTGAGATTTTGTTCGCGGTTTCGTGTTCGTGGTTCTAAAAGAGTCATCATTGCTAGCCTTAAAAATCAGTAGATTGTGGCTGTAATTTTATTGTAAAAACTTCACAAAAAGGTAATATTCGAATTTTTATTGTCAACATGTAAGATAGTTTTGTTGGTTCTGATTAATTTTGGCTTCATCGTTTATTTTCGTTCATGTATCTTTGAATTGTTTTGAGTATTTTTCTTTTCCCGAATTAAAGTGGACTTAAGATTTGTTTAGGTGTCAGATTCAAGTTAGATTTGATTGCCAAACTTTTACTCATGGCCTAAAATAATATCTCCATTCACAGTTAAGTTTAGATCTTTTAGGAATCGTGTTATTAATTAATAATCATTCAAAGATTTTTTTTAATCACTTTTGCTGGTCTTATTTAACTTTTATGATGACATTGGATAAATTATTTGATTTTTCAATTAAGTGTATTTATATGTGTACAGAGGAATTAAAGTGGTGAACAATAAAAATAATTCCTCCATTTCATGTTGATAGTTTATTACTTGGTTTGTATATAAAGAATTTATTTTGAATGTGTTATTAACTTTATGAATACTGTTTAGTTTAACTTTATGCATGCATTTCGTTTTTCACACGTACAAAAGTTCATTTCATTAATTAAGTTTAAGGTCATGGACACAATAGTCAGTTATCTAGACTCTCGAACTTCTTTTCTATATAATTTGAACAAACAGAGTTTCTAAAAGGTTCCTTTAAATGTATTTATCCATTCATTCATCTATCACTCGAATTTAATAGTTCTTTTATTATGTCGTGTAATTTGTATCACGCAGAGGAGGTTCAGGAATATTCTAATAATTTGGGCTAAGATAGAAGATTAAGTTTGCCGATTTAAAATAAATATTTGTGAAGTATATATATAGGTTGCGAATTAGATCAACTGTTACAAGAAATAAAAAAGAGTGGTAAAAACAAAATTGTGAGGGAGCGAGATGAGCGAGGAACTAATTCAAGAATCCTTGTAATACGTAATAAAATATACAAATATATATATATATATATATATATATATATAGAATCTAAAAGAGACAAAACAATTGAAATACCCTAAAATGCTAGTAAAACTTTAGAGGTACTTTAAAAATTAGCTCATGTGTTCATACCCGAACCTTGGATTGATATGCTTAAGTAATAAAAGAATCATGTGTGCATTCTCGCGTCTTGATACCTTTATATTTAAAATAATTATGTTTTAACCATGTGTACATTCCGTAGCTTGGTTTAACATTCAATTTCAAAGAAGTGCCTTGTGTGCATACCGCATCTAGGTCAAAATAATTAACAAATACAATAATTAATTAAGTGGTGATAGCAAAATCATAATCAATAAAATACAAGAATAGTCAAGAATTGATTTAAGACGGACATTAGTCAATAGAAGTGAGCGTGTTAGAACCACGGGACTCGAGGGGTGCCTTACACCTTCCCCTCGGTCAACAGAATTCCTTACTCAGTCTTCTATTTTCGTAGACCATAAATTAGGAGTCAAACCTTCCATTTGATGAAGGATTCAAATAAAAAGGTGACTTGGAACACCAAAACTCAATTCCAAGTGGCGACTCTAAATAACATAATCCATTTTCAAAACGTCACTTCTATTGGAAAAATTCTTCTAACTCAACTTCATAATAGAGTTGTTCGGAGAAAAATAGGGGTGACAGGTGCCATCATGTCGGCCAACGTGTATCTGGTTGGAAGGCAAGGTGACAACTCCTACCCGTATCCCAACACTATCACGGATATCTTACGGATGCGGGGGTGGAGTCAAAGAGTTTTGATATGAAGGTTCGGGCAAAGAAGCCTTTCACTTGGTACTCTCTGAAGGACCCGAGGAACAAGGATCAGCCGACTACTACCATAGGCCAGTCTGATGAGCCTTCGGAGGTAGTTGCAGATTCAGCAGCCATACCTTCCACAGCAGTCGGGCTTTCCACTAGTACATCCACCATGCCTCCACTCCATCTTCAGGGTCGTCAGCATTAGTTCCATCCACTTCTACTTTGAGGCTGTTGCCTATGCCTGCTCATCCAATTTCTGCGCTACGTGTCTCCCAGACACTGGCGAGCCTCAACAACTGGATGCAGACAGCTACTGCAAAGCTGTCTCACCTATCTAGTGTTGTTGCAGCACAGACATCTACCCTGGCACCCCAGATTTCTCCGACAGTGGAGGACACTTTGAAGAAGATTTTGGAGAACCAGAAGACCATCATGGACACTTCGGTGGCACATGGAGGAGCGATTGAGGAGCTTGGGAAGCAGGTAAAGAAGATGAGGAAATCCCAAGCGTCCAAGAAATCAGTGGTCAGATTAAGGAGAGAGGTCACCAAGACAGCAGCCGCTGGGGACCTTCCATTTGATTTGCTGATAGAGACAGCTCCAGCAGCACCATCAGCACCAGTGGCACCAGCTGGCCAGTTTGAGGAGCCAGACCTCGCTGCCGACACTGCTGAGGCGGTGCGCCAGATGTTCGCCCACCCAGCTACTCCCAGAGTAGAGGATGATGAGATCCAGTTGAAGGAGCCTGAGGGCGGTGACGATGCTATGGACACAGAGATGTCCAAGACCACATAGGGAGTCCTCGTTACTCTTTCCCTTCCTTATTCTTATTTTGTGAAGCATTGGGGACAATGCTTATTCTTAATCGGAGAGGGGGTGGCGTTTAATTGATTTGATATTTGACATTGGCCTGTAATAACTGATAACACTTTCTTTTTCTTTTCATTGTGTACATATTGTTCTCCCTCTCTATTGATGTATATATTTTCTTTCTTCCTCTCTCATTTTGTATATTCATTTATGCTTTCATTAGCTTACTTTATCGCTTTTTTATTTTATTTTCTTAGTAGTCAATGCTTAATCTAATAGTTTCTTTTTAATCTAGTAGTAGTTCTTTTCATGTTTAAGTGATCAATAAGCCTTTGATTTTCTTAATGTGACAGTTCTTTCCAAAGGTAGATTTTGTGTAAACCGGGTGACTCTTTCCAACAATGAATGGCATGACAACATTCTTAAGGGATTGAGTTTGTTTTTTATGTTTAGGTAACAATAGTAGTAATAATGAATAAAAAGGCCTAATTGAGTTAGACTATAAGAGTCAAACATGCTTCACTTGGTACCAACACACTTAACTACATGCTTATGATTAAAAATAAGTTCTTGGAAAGAAATAGCTCTAGTTAGTGACCTTCTGACTCTTTTGTTTACTTAAGTAATCATTGAGTGGTTTAGTCGAACCATTAGTGATTTTCAATCTTGATTATGGTTGTTGTGGGCCCTCGACTCTATCCTCTGTAACAATCCAGCTGTGTGAGAGGTGAGATGTTTTTTTTTTTTTCAAGTCCAAGTACCCGAGCGAATGGTCTAGAACTTGCCCCGAATGTATTTTTAGGCAAAATTTTAAGTTTTGCTTGGCTTGAGAAGTGATTATAGGCTCTATTTGACCCAATTGAAATTTTCCATGACCCACCAATGTTGTTATCCCTAGTCAACCCATTTGAGCCTAAAACCTTTCTCATTTGATAACCATGTTACAAGCCTTTACCCGTTTTGTAGTGACCCTTTCTTGGCACCCAAGAGCTTTCCTTAACACTCTTGAGAAACAATAAGCTAAACATAAGTTTGGGGGAGAGACGATGAGGTTAAAAGTGGTATTAAGGCACAAAAAGAGAAAAGAAAGTCAAGGAAAGAACAAAAAGAAAAATGCAAAAAAGAAAGTGAATAAGTTGAAGAGTTGAAGGGATTCAAAGAAAAGTAACGATGCAAAGCATGGAAAAAACGAAGAAGGAGAAAATGAATATCATGACCAAGAAAGAGTGATGTTAAGTCTCTCTAGTTCCCCTAAGGAAAAAAAAATGCCTCAAAGAGTCGGCAAAACATGAGCCAAAAAGAGAAAATGGAGTGCTTAAGGAAAGATGAACCCATTCTATTCCAACATATCCAACCTTAGTCCAAAAGCTTTCATTACATTTCGGAAAAAGCCCTACGTGATTTTAACCCGAGTGAACTTACATTAGTGGTGATCTACATGAGGAGCAAGCATATGGTACTTAGAGCTGTACTTGTGACATTCTTTTGAGAGAGATGAGCAAACTTTTCAGAAATCTTGAAATTGAGTGCTACATTCTTAAGTGAGATATGCTAACGGAGAGTAGAGGAGGAGGAGTTTGGGATGCACAATGACCTACATGAAAGAGCGAGCTTCTTTGATGAATAAAGTCACGTCTTGATGCTCAAGTGTCACATTAGAACTAATTGTGCTTAAAATTCAAATCATTGGTAAAAATTCAATTCATTGTCTTGTTGATAATTCATAAGTGTTATGGGTAATGGTTGGTCCCAATAGATGTGTGATTGATGCATCTTAGATTAGCTGCAATAGTTGTTAACTTGTGGAGGTGGGAATTACCTCATTTGCTTCAGGACAAGCAAAAGCTTAAGTTTGCGGGAGTTGATAAGTGGGAATTTTGACTACTTATTAGCACCTTTTAGCTTTTATTTTAGTCCAAATATATTTAATTATATTCCCGAAAACTGATGAAATATGCTTAATTGCAGGAGTATTGGAAAATAAACCATTAAGATGAAATCTAACTCAAGAAGGAGTAATCTGAACTCAAGGATAAAATCAGGCATAAAAGCTCAAAGTGCAGACTGCAGATTTCCATCTGCGGTCGTAGATTGTGAAGGAAAGTTTATCAGAGTCCAAGTGCAAAGTGCGGTCAAGCACATGAAATGTGCGTTCGCGGAAGTTGTGCAAGAGCTGAAGTTCAAAGAGTATTCATTTCAAGGATCGAAGGAAGTGCGGACCGCACAATTATTGTGCAACTGCATAAGTCAGCTACGTGGCCGCACTCAAAAATGTGTGGTCCGCATAAGAGGCCTACGCGGCCGCACACAGAAATGTGCGGACCGCAGAAACTGAGAAATGCGGCCGCAGTCCAGAATTGTGCGGCCGCAAATATCCAATCTTGTGAAGCTGAAGCGAAGTGCGGACCACAAATGGAATTGTGCGGCCGCAGAACCTCCGAAAAGGCATTTTTGTCCGAAAATTCCAGCTTTGTATAAATAGAATAGTTTCACGAAATTAGGTCAAGTTTTGAATACTAAAAGTGTTGTAGCCGTTTCTTCTTACTTCTTTAGGCAACTTTAGCTTATTTTGGTGATTTAACATTGGGTTTTTATATTTTAATCCTTCAATATGAGTTTTATTAAGTTTTCTTCCTTATTTTCTTCTATACACACTATGAATAGCTAGAATTTTTACTAGGTCGTGACCCAACCCTATGTGTAAACCTTATGGGTGATTAATTTTATGCTTGTTTATGAATGGGTGTTTGTTATTTAGCTAAGTTTCTACTTCAATTGTGAAATTAACGGTTGCAAATATTGATTTATGCCTATTTGACTTAGTCGCTTCTTGAGAAAGAGAGACCTAGTCTAGGTTAGCTTAGCTAACAAGGAACTGGGTCAATTGAGAGATTGATTAAACCAATTAAAGGGTTCAACCTTGAGATAGTAATAACTCGACTTGAGCTCTTATCAACCATTTTGGTAGATACCCATTTGGTCTTGAGAAAGCCAAATTTGGCAAAACCACTCTCTGACCGAGAGGTATTGAGTGGGCAACGTAGTGTTGTGAGCTATAACACACCCCAGTCAATAAAACAACATAAAAGTCTTTATCCCATTAGGCAAACACCTAGGTCATGGTCACGGCCCTAGGCCTTTTTATATGTTTGAAAAACATTCAAAAAACAATATTCGCTAATTCTATATCTTTAGAATTGCAATCCTTAGCATAATTTTAGAAGTAAAAACAAAACCCAATTCGTGGAAGTGCAATCTAGGTACTTCATATACTCACTCCAAATATATACTACTAACTCCCATCTCAGCTCCCTATGGATTTGATTCCAACTCCTTGTTGGGCAATATTATTGGAAACGACCGTGTCATACCTCGTTAGAGGCGTGCATTTGGACGTGACAAGTCGTGTTGATCGAGCATCTGCCCTATCGGAAAGTATACCTGGGCCAGGGTTAACTCCCGAGCTCAAGAAAAAACTAATCTTATAGCTAATATGGATTGTTTTGCTTTGTCCCATCTCGATATGACAGGGATCCCACCGGAGATCACTACTCACAAACTAAGCTTCGACCAGAAGTTCCACCCGGTAAAATAGAAAAGGAGACCCCAATCCGAGATCAAGGATGCCTTCATTGAGGACGAGGTAAATAAAATCCTTAAAATAGGATCCATCCGGGAAGTCAAATACCTAGAATAGTTAGCAAACGTAGTAGTAGTCCCTAAGAAAGGGAACAAACTAAGAATGTGTGTAGATTATAAAGATTTAAGCAAAGTATGCCCCAAAGATTCTTTCCCTTTGCCTAACGTCGATCGCATGATCGATGCCACGGCCGGCCACGAGACTCTCCGTTTTCTCGATGCCTATTCTGGGTATAACCAAATACGGATGAACCCGGGCGACCAAGAAAAAACCTCTTTCATCACTAAATATGGCACATACTTCTATAACGTAATGCCGTTCAGATTAAAAAATGCCGGTGCCACTTGCACCCGACTAGTAAATTGAATGTTCGAAGAACAAATAGGAAAAACCATGGAAGTTTATATTGATGATATGCTAGTTAAGTTCCTGTGAGTAGAGGACCATTTGAAGCATTTGCAGGAAACCTTCGGTATATTGAAGAAGTACAACATGAAGCTGAATCCAGAAAAATATGCATTCGGGGTCAGGTCCGGCAAGTTTCTCGGATTCATGGTATCCAATCGAGGGATCGAGATCAACCCCGAAAAGATCAAAGCTATCGAGATATCACGGTAGTGGATAATGTGAAGGCTGTACAAAGGCTAACCGGGCGCATTGCCGCCCTGGGGCGATTCATCTTGAGGTCGTCCGCTAAAAGTCATCAATTTTTTGTCGTTGCTGAAAAAGAAAAACACATGGACACCAGAATGTCAACAGGCTTTAGAGAAACTTAAGCGATACTTATCGAGCCCACTATTGCTTCACGCCGAGGGCGGACGAACGACTGTACTTGTACCTAGCGGTATCAGAAATAGCGATTAGTGGAGTCCTAGTCCGAGAAGAACAAGGTACGCAATTTCCAATTTATTATGTTAGTAGGACCTTAGGTGAGGCTGAAACTAGATATCCCCACCTAGAAAAATTGGCACTCGCCTAGCTAAGCGCCTCTAGGAAATTGAAACCGTATTTTTAGTGCCATCCTGTATGTGTTGTGACAACCTACCCTTTACGAGATATAATGCATAAACCCGAACTCTCGGGACGACTAGCCAAATGGGCCATAGAAATCAGCGGGTACGATATTGAATATCAACCCCGAACTACCATCAAATCTCAAATTTTGGTAGATTTTGTGGCCGACTTTACGTCGGCCCTAATACCCGAAGTCAAAAGAGAGTTTTAGATAAACTCGGGAACATCTTAGGGAATCTGGACTCTCTTTACAGACGGTGCGTCGAATGTAAAAGAGTCCAGACTTGGCATCGTACTGAAGCCACCCACAGGCAATATAGTTAGACAATCTATTAGAACTGTAAAATTAACTAACAACGAGGCCAAGTATGAGGCCATGATTGCAGGACTCTAACTAGCTAAAGGCTTGGGGGATGAGGTGATTGAAGCTAAGTGTGACTCCCTCCTTGTAGTGAACCAAGTTAACGGAACATTCGAAGTAAGAGATGAGCGAATGTAAAGATACCTAGACAAGTTACAGGCAACATTACATCAGTTCAAAGAATGGACTTTGCATCACGTGCCTCGAGATCAAAATAGTGAGGATGATACCCTTGCGAACTTGGGATCATCGGCTGAGGACGACGAGCTCAACTCGGGGGCGGTCGTACAGCTTATGAGGTCGGTAGTAAAAGAAGGCCACGCCGAAATAAACTCCACAAGCTTGACATGGGATTGGAGAAATAAATACATAGAGTATTTGAAGACCGGAAAACTTCCCTCAGATCCAAAGGAATCGAGGGCCCTACGCACAAAGGCAGCCCGATTTAGCTTGTCCGAAGACGGAACCTTACTTAGGAGAATGTTTGGCGGTCCGCTAACAATATGTCTAGGACCGGGAGATACTGAGTACATTTTGAGGGAAGTCCATGAAGGCACATACGGGAACCACTCAAGCGCCGAATCATTAGTTCGAAAGGTAATCAGAGCCGGCTATTACTGGGTCGATATGGAAAAAGATGCGAAGGAGTTTGTGCAAAAATGTGATAAATGTCAAAGACATGCTCCGATGATTCATCAACCCGGGGAGCTGCTGCATTCGGTTTTATCGCCATGGCCGTTCATGAAGTAGGGGATGGACATCGTCGCCTTCTTCCATTGGCACCAAGTAAGGCTCAGTTTGTTTTGTTTATGACTGACTATTTCTCTAAGTGGGTTGAAGCACAGGCATAACAGAAGATCAGGGAGAAGGAAGTCATCGACTTCATTTGGGACCACATCATATGTCGATTTGGAATACCATCCAAAATTGCATGTGACAACGGAAAACAAGTTATCAGCAACAAAGTGACCAAATTCTTCGAAGACCATTAGATCAAAAGGATCTTACCAACACCTTATCACCCTAGTGGGAATGGACAAGCTGAATTGACAAACAAAACCATAATCCAAAACCTCAAGAAAAGGTTGACTGATGCCAAGGGGAAATGGAGAGAGATCCTGCCCGAAGTTCTTTGGGCGTATCGCACAACTTCGAAGTCTAGTACCGGGGCCACCCCATTTTCATTGGTTTATGGCACCGAAGATTTAATACCGGTCAAAGTCGGAGAGCCGAGTATCAGATTCCGATATGCAACGAGGGAACCGAATGACGAGGCCATGAATACGAGCCTGGAGCTATTGGATGAGCGGTATGAAGTTGCCTTTATTCGATTGGCCGCCCAAAAGCAACAAATCGAAAGGTATTACAATCAAATGGCCAACCTTCGATATTTTAATGTCGGGGACTTGGTGATGAGGAAGGTCACATTAAACACCCGAAATCCACACGAAGGGAAATTGGCCCAGATTCTCGAGATCACAGGGAAATGGTCCTATAAGCTCGGAATGATGGACGGAGAACAACTACCGAACAATTGGAACGTAACTCACCTTAAACGATATTACTGCTAAGGTACGACCCCATTTCAATTCTTTCTATTTTTGATTAACACTTGTAGGTTATCGACTAGGAGCGGCACGAAGCCTTTAGGTCTGAAAGCACGCGTTGCACTCTTTTTCCCTTGAACCGTTTTTGTCCCAATTGGGTTTTTTGGCAAGGTTTTTAACGAGGCAACAGTGGATCATGCTAACTTAGGATCGAAGGACGATCACGAACCAATGTCAAAGACAACACTAACAGTATCCGAGGTTCCTCTACAATCAACCTCGATTACTGGGGGGCATTGCCCTTAGATGACAACTTTTTTGCAAGGAAATTACTTCATAATAGCAGGGTCTCGATAGGTGAGATTTGTTGTAAGGGCCAAACGGTCAAACGAACCGTGACCTCATAGGTTGCTCAAGTCCTGGCACAAAACATATACGTATGTGTAATCATTTCTCACAAAAATAAAGAGAAGTATTTTTCCTTGCAATTATCTTATGTCTTAGAAAAAAAATTCTACTTTACAATTTCATACTTTCGATCTATTATGGAAACAAGCTCAAAGGCCGATTATAACTAGAGTTCGGATGATCAGTCCCACACTCGGGGACTGCCATCCGAAAAACAAACTCAAACAGATCGCACTATTGAGCATTAGGGGCATAAGACCTCTTAGGCAACCCCCGAATTTTAAAGGCCACGGCCATACCCACTCAGGGACTGTTATATTAGGCAAGCCTGGATAACTCGGGAAAGCAAGCTCACTGGGCTACACCCGAATTAAAAGGCTACGGCCGCATTAGCACGGCTCGGAGACGTCCGAGAACCGTAACAAAAAATAGGCCCTCGAAATTTTCCTAATCAGTTTTAAAGGCTACCCTCGGCAAACTATGGTTTGAGTTACTTACTTTGGAGAAGGTTCCCGACAACCCCGAACCTACAAGATGACTCAAAGAAATAATAATGTAAAGGCAAGGTTGTTCGAACTCACACAACCCACGCTATTTTATGCTAAGACATCCTGACCTTTGTAAATTCAAGTAATAAAGCAAAGGAAAAATTCGATAGCCAAAAGGAAAAAAGCCTTGTATATATTTACACAGCGATCTTTACAAAAGCCAAAATGGCTTAACTCGGAAAAATTTACAATGGCCTAAAAAAGATGCAAAAGGAAAGCAAAAAATACAAGGGCCTAAATGGCTTGATCTTCATCGGAGGCACCATCTCCGCCCTCGGGATCTTCCCTGCCTTCAAATTCACTCAAACTATCTGAATCTTCCTCGGGAAAGGCTAACTTTCGAGCCCTGGCTTCCTCTACTTTGGCTTTCTCGAGCTCAGCTAGTATATCAAAGCCCTGAACATGGACTCCCTCGAGGTCGTCCCTTCGAGCTTGCTACTTTTCATGATCCACCATGCTTTTGGCTTATGTCTAGATGGCTGCGACGTCGACCTTGTATTGGGTCACATTAGCTTGGGCCTTGGTGTTGGCCGCGGCCACCTCAGATTTGGCCGCCTCGAGCTCATTGGCAAAATTAGCTAACTGGGACTGAAGCTTCTCGATTTTCTTTGCTTGCACCAAGGTTTTCTCTCTTGCAACCCGGAGCTGGGACTCAGCGGACTCCAACTCTGCTTGGATGACCTCCTTTTTCGAGGCTAAGATGTCCATATTCTTCTTGAACTCTTCATCCTCGGCTCGAATTGTATCTATTTGTTTCTGAAGATCCTTGATCTGTTCGAGCCTCTGCCGGACCTGCAGAATCGAATCATTAATCGTTATCTCCAATTCGTCTTCACTATCGTAAAGCACTCAGAGTACCTGTTCGGCCATCTTAGTATGCTCATCCCAAGCCGTCACTAATCTGCCTGAAGCTTCTCACTGAGAAGCTTGTAGGAGTCATTTTTCTCAGTGAGGTCCTGAACCTCAGCCTCGCACTCCTCCTGAATTCTAAGAAAAGCCTCGTGATGCAACACTGAAGCCAATAAGGAAGGAAGAACATGTTAGAATTACCTACAACTCCAAGTTTGAAAGAGATAATGGAATGGCCCTCGAAGTTACCTGATTCAGAACATGTTGGGCCTCGTTGAACAGGCATTTGGCTCCTACCGCATTCATCACGGCTTGGCCTTCCTCGATCACCAAGCATCTGAGGTAGCTAGGAATCCCCACGGGGGGAGAGAAGACCGGGCATCCTCCGGTACAGAAAACACTATATTCTACCTATGGTCGGGGTTAATACTTGGGGCCGGGAATCGGTCTACCAGTTTTGGGCTCGACGAAGACCCAATAGCGCCTGAGGATGATGCTTTCTTCGGCATCGGTAAGTCACCTAGCCCGGTGACATCTTCCAAAGCATCGAACTCAACCCCATCCAAAAAGACATGGATATCGACCGCTTTCTAAGGACCCTCGCAAGAGCGACCTTCCAACATATTGGCCTAACAGATCGTGGCGCCCAAAATCTAAGGGAACCAGGAAATATCAATCACGCCGAGCTCGTCCCTCGGAACATCTTCCGCCACTCGGGAAGCCTCGCCCCCGGGCTCTCTTTCGACCATCTCATCCTTGGATGGAGTGGCCTCAACTTTTTCTGGCTCGGGAACCTCGGCCGAATCTCCCTCGTTAACCTCCTCCGCACCGGAGGGCTTTTGTATCGAAGCACCAGCTCGCACACGGGCTACCAGAGTGGATCATTCTTCTTCTTCTTCGGACTCGTCCCTTAACCGACAGACTGAGTCCAAGGATAGAGAAACGATGCTCCCTTTTTGTTTACGAGCTGGCCTTTCTTTGGCTTTTGCTTTTCCGAGTTTGGGGAACTTGGAGCCCCTTTTCTCTTCTTCTCTTTGGCCTGCTTCGGAGCAGGTGATTGGAGAAGGACTTCTTCTTCGTCAGATGGGGGCCTCATTGCTTCATCCTTCCCTAGGCCTACACAGGAAAAAAGACAAGTAAGCTCGAGAAGTATCCCAAATGATAACCGTCATAAGAAATAAGCTTACCATGATTGCGGGCCTCCCATCGACCCTTTGACAATTCCATCCAAGCACGCTCGGAGTAAGGTCTCTGCGACACTAGGCTCTCGACCCATTGCTTAAGATCGGGGATTACCTCTGGCGCCTGGGCCACAGCTGCAACACCAAAAAATACAGATGAGGAAAGAAGATGAGAGGTAAAATAGCAAAATTAAAAAGGCAGAGTACTACTCACGAATCTTGTTCCATTTCTCCGGACACGGCATGTCTTCAGTAGGGATCAAGTCCGAAGTCCTTATTCGGACAAATTGACCCATCCAACCTCGAACGCGAGCCTCATCATGCTCGAGAACGGGGCCTTGACGTCCCGGCGAGCAAGCTTAATTAGCCCTCCTTGATAGAGTCGGGGACTGTAAAGGCGCATAAGGTGGTCAGGGGTGAAAGGACATCCCTCGATTTTACTCACGAAGAATCGCAATCACTATTCTCTTGAAGGAAGGATAGAACTAGCCGAGGGTCACGTCATACCTCTTGCACAAGGCGACCATGATAGGGTCTAAGGGACCCAACGTGAAAGGGTAAGTGTAAACACTATGAAAACCCTCTATATGGGTAGTGATCGACTCCTCGGGCGAAGGTACCACAACATGTTTATCGACCTAGTGGCACTCCTCTTTAACTTTGTCAAGGAGATCATCGATTATCGTGCATATGTGCCTCGAGACCGGTTCACATCGACCGGGTACTAAGGAGGTTTTTTCAATCCTAAAATCGGCGATAGTAGGGCACCCTCCCGGAACGAAACCCTCAAAGAGAGGTTACGCCGTAGCTCCTTCGCTGGCGGGCCGTGAAGAAGAGGCGGCCTCCTTTTGCAGTACAGTTTTAGAAGTTTTTGCCATTGTATAGTAGAAGAGAAGGGAATTAGGGTGATGTGCGATTTGCTTAAGATTCAAGAGATCTGGAAGCAAGAGTTGCAGAGCAAAGAGAATTTTTGAAGAGAAGCAACAATGAGGGAAATTTTGAGCGTAAAGTTTGAGTGGAAGAAGGTGGAGGTACTTATAGCTTGCTGGTGGTGGTTCAGAACCGATGGTGGCCGACCAGCAACTGACATGCATTTAATGCCTCGGTAACCGAACCGACGGGATGTTTCAGTATCCGCTTGTCGCTGACGTCATAGTCGGGCTCGTCGCTTACGTCATGGCATATCGAGACGGGATTGGAAAAGTTCAAATCGTTTCTCGTCATCTTTTCTCTGAGAAACGAGGGGACTATCTGTATACGGTCAAAATCGGACTTGTCCTTTTTGTATGACCGATCGAGACTGGAATGCGATAAGCCAAGGTTCAGCCTCGTATCATATCGAACGATGATGCAAAGTTAGATTGCCAAGCTCGTGGCCCTGAGACCGATCAAGATCGAGACCGAACAAGATAGAGATCGAGGGAAGCTTATCGAACCGAATAACGAAAAGCCGAAATATCCGCAAGCGGACGAGGATCACGGCGCGTATCCCGGCGCGTATCAAGAAGAGACCGATTAATTAGCCTATCATGGGATTTCTTACCTCAGTAGAATTGTACCTAGAGTAGGATTCCCCCACTATATAAAAGGGGGTCTGATCATTTATAAACGCATCATATTCACGCAATACTAAGCAATATACTGTCATTTTCTAGCTTTCATTATCTTCTTATTCTGTTCATAAGCAAGTTAAAACATATTTGGTTCAAGGGTGACCGAACTCGAGGGCCAAGGCCGTTCAATTCGTGTGGTTTGCATTATTTCTTTTATTGTCAATATTAATACTAATTTATTCTTCTTAATTTGTACCAAGTTATATCACGTGTCCTTAAAACCGCGTATAAATTCAATTGTTATCTAATTTTAGGGTAAACAAAATCACAAATAGAATTTTAGATGTGTTTAATTTTATGAAATTCAAGAAAGTAAGCAAATATATTTGTTCAGATATTTATTCACATTTTTTTTAATTAAAAAGAGTACAAATATTTTTGAGACTAAAAAAGCACATTTAATTCAACCCGAGGTTAAACGTCCAATGTTGAATAACTTAAGGATCAAAATTGGAATAAAGCAATAAAATCGCTATTTTCCCATAATAGTAATATGATTGAAGTTTAAGCTTGAAGCTAAGCCCTTTTTCGGTTAATATCCGTACCTAGTAATTCCTAATCCACGACCTGTATAAGAGTTCTAAAACCCTAGCCTCACCTGAAACTAGCATCTCTCCCCGCTCCACTCTCCTCCGAAAAGCTCACCTCCTCTAAATCTTCTACAGAACCCGAATCAATTTGCTTCACACTGTTTGAATGAAGATGGGTTATTGTATGAACCACTGTGAAAATGCTACATATAGGCTCATCTCTTCATCTTCTTCCTCTGTTCTTCCTCCTTCCAAAATATATTCATCAAGAACCCACCTTTTCCCACTATTTCCCCACTCTGCCAAATCCTCAGTTTACAAAAGCTCCTCTTTTCTGCACCTCCAGTCTCGGCCATCCGTTTTCGGTCACACCCATTTGCGCAAAAGGGTGAATTTTTCGATTGTCAATGAGCAAAGCCCCAATAATGATTCTGTTGTTCAAAAGCAGAAATTGGGTAAAAGAACAGATATAAAGAAGATTTTGATACTGGGCGCAGGGCCAATAGTGATAGGACAAGCTTGTGAGTTTGATTATTCAGGTACTCAAGCTTGTAAAGCTCTTAGGGAAGAAGGGTATGAGGTTATACTGATTAATTCGAACCCTGCAACGATTATGACAGACCCCGACATGGCGGACAGGACTTATATTGAGCCAATGACACCTGAACTTGTAGAGCAAGTCTTAGAGAAAGAGAGGCCTGATGCATTGTTGCCTACAATGGGTGGCCAAACTGCTCTTAATTTAGCTGTAGCGTTGGCGGAGAGTGGGGTGCTCGATAAGTATGGGGTCGAGCTGATTGGGGCGAAGCTTGGCGCCATAAAGAAAGCGGAGGATAGGGATTTGTTTAAGCAGGCAATGAAGAATATTGGGATAAAGACTCCACCTTCAGGCATTGGCAATACTTTGGAGGAATGTATCGAGATAGCCGGTGAAATCGGGGAGTTTCCATTGATTATAAGGCCAGCTTTTACATTAGGTGGCACTGGTGGTGGAATTGCTTATAACAGGGAGGAATTCGAGGCGATATGTAAGTCGGGGTTAGCAGCTAGTTTGACATCACAAGTTTTGGTTGAGAAGTCTTTGTTAGGTTGGAAAGAATACGAGCTTGAGGTTATGAGAGATTTGGCCGACAATGTGGTTATCATTTGTTCAATTGAGAATATTGATCCTATGGGAGTTCATACAGGGGACTCCATCACTGTGGCTCCTGCTCAGACTTTGACAGATAAAGAGTACCAACGACTTAGGGATTATTCGATTGCCATCATCAGGGAAATCGGAGTTGAGTGTGGTGGTTCTAATGTACAGTTTGCTGTAAATCCAGTTGATGGGGAAGTCATGGTAATTGAAATGAATCCTAGAGTTTCGAGGTCTTCAGCTTTAGCCTCAAAAGCTACTGGCTTTCCAATAGCTAAGATGGCTGCTAAGCTATCAGTTGGATACTCTCTGGATCAGATTCCTAACGATATCACAAAGAAGACTCCAGCTAGTTTTGAGCCATCCATAGATTATGTTGTTACAAAGGCAAGTATTTTTACTTTATTGCTGCTCTTAAATTCCGATCGCCTTGTGTAGTATGTTTCTCTTATGTGTTAGTTTTCTCCCTAGAAATTTAATGTTCCGTTACTTATAAAAGAATGCGATAATATTCATTCGGTTGTCTCAATTCAGTTATATAGGAGTAAGAATGGTATCTTGTTTCTACTAAGGTGTCTATTTATGGCCTTGACACATACTCATCTCTATAACATGCTAGTGTAACTTGACAACCAGAATATTCACCACCCTTTTTTCTTTGGTACAATGAATTATTTGGTCCCAGCTATGACCAAAATATGGCTAATATTTCGACCTGGATCGTGTAGAGACTGGATAGGATAAAGAAACAGGAACATATGATTCTTGCCTACGGAAATGATCCCTGGCATCTCTGTCATCAGCTCGATTCCTATAATTTGTTCTTTAAATTATGGTAGTATTCTTATTGCTGCTGGCAAGTATTTTACAAGAGAGTGTATGCAGCTTTGTTACAATCTTGACACACTGTTTCAAAAGCTGGTTGTGGGATAATACTTTAATTAGCATTTTTTATTATTTCATGATCTGAAGATGACATAATTGTTTTTTTTTTATATTTCGAACTCCATTATTTATACATTCACAGTTAGTTGTCTAAACAATGTACATTTTGCAGATACCCAGATTTGCATTTGAGAAATTCCCTGGATCTGAGGCCATACTGACAACTCAGATGAAGTCTGTTGGTGAGTCCATGGCAGTAGGTCGCACATTCCAAGAATCCTTCCAAAAAGCAGTGCGGTCTCTAGAATCTGGTTATTCCGGATGGGGCTGTAACCAGGTTAAGGAATTGGACTGGGATTGGGACAAATTGAAGTATAGTCTTCGGGTTCCTAATCCTGATCGCATCCATGCGGTATATGCTGCAATGAAGAGGGGGATGAAGGTAGATGACATCTTTGAGCTCAGTTACATAGACAAATGGTTCCTCACTCAGCTAAGGGAGCTTCTAGATGTGGAGCAATTCCTTCTGGCTCGCAGTTTGTCGGACTTAACAAAGGATGACTTCTATGAAGTGAAAAAGAGAGGGTTTAGTGACAGACAGATAGCTTTTGCGACAAAGTCCAGTGAGGAGGAGGTTCGGTCAAGGCGTTTGTCTTTGGGTGTGAAACCAGCATATAAACGAGTTGATACGTGTGCTGCAGAATTTGAGGCTGATACGCCTTATATGTATTCATCTTATGACCTTGAGTGTGAATCAGCTCCTACCGGTAGGAAGAAAGTGTTGATTTTAGGTGGAGGACCTAACCGAATTGGACAGGGTATTGAGTTTGATTATTGTTGCTGTCATACATCCTTTGCCCTTCAGGTTTGTGTTTCTTTATGATTGATTTAGGGTCTAAAGTTTGCTGCATTGCCTTTTAGGGTATACTTTTTCAACTGCCAGTGAATAACTTGAATAGAATCTGAGTAGAGGCTTATGCTCCGATAAGGTTTCTTCCATAAAATGATTCAAATTATCTGATTACTCTGCAGTACTTTTGAAATCCAAAAGTTGATAAATTCTGGGAAATGAATGGCACGATCTACAGGCTCCTTTTAATATAGAAGACTCCTACAACATGGCTCCAATAAGAAATATGACATCGGTTGAATGGTTTTTCACCTTTTTAGAATGATGAATTTCTGATTGCACAATGCCGAAAATGGAAAAATCATAGTTTTCATCTTCGCATGTGGAGTATTTGAAAAATAATATATTGGTCTTTTGTTCTGTCTTGGTTCTCATAGTTGGTGTTTTATGGTTACTACTTTGCTCCTATGTTGCTTTCCAACCTTGAAAATTTGTTTTGTTTCTTTTCTTTTTTGGTTTATACAGGACGCAGGCTATGAAACTATTATGATGAATTCCAATCCTGAGACAGTTTCTACAGATTATGACACAAGTGATCG
Organism: Nicotiana attenuata; assembly: GCF_001879085.1. Lineage (NCBI taxonomy): Eukaryota > Viridiplantae > Streptophyta > Magnoliopsida > Solanales > Solanaceae > Nicotiana > Nicotiana attenuata. The sequence goes on from NW_017671543.1 coordinate 194,892, forward strand.
TCTCTACTTCGAGCCTCTGACAGTCGAGGATGTTCTTAATATCATCGACTTGGAAGGACCTGACGGTATCATTGTGCAATTTGGAGGTCAAACCCCATTGAAACTGGCTCTTCCAATTCAGAATTACTTGGATGAGCGAAGGCCTAAGACCAGAAGTGGAGCTGACTTTGTTCGCATTTGGGGTACATCACCTGATTCCATTGATGCGGCTGAAGATAGGGAGAGGTTCAACGCTATCCTGAATGAACTACAAATCGTGCAGCCAAAAGGGGGTATAGCAAAGAGCGAAAAGGATGCCGTTGCCATTGCGACAGAAGTAGGATACCCTGTTGTTGTCCGACCCTCTTATGTCTTAGGTGGCCGGGCAATGGAGATAGTTTACAACAATGACAAATTAGTGACATACCTTGAAAATGCTGTTAAGGTAGATCCGGAGCGACCTGTCCTGATTGACAAGTATTTAACTGATGCCGTAGAGATTGATATTGATGCACTTGCCGATTTGCATGGTAATGTGGTCATCGGTGGAATAATGGAGCACATTGAGCAGGCTGGGGTTCACTCAGGCGACTCAGCTTGCATGCTTCCGACACAAACAATTTCTGATTCATGCTTGGAAACTATTAGGTCATGGACTACGAAATTAGCAAAGAGGCTAAATGTGTGTGGCCTCATGAATTGTCAATATGCCATTAGTCCTTCTGGTGAGGTGTTCTTGCTCGAAGCTAACCCCCGTGCATCACGGACGGTTCCTTTTGTTTCCAAGGCGATTGGGCACCCGTTGGCTAAATATGCTTCTCTAGTTATGTCAGGAAAATTGCTACATGACCTAAACTTCACCAAGGAGGTTATCCCAAGACATGTATCAGTTAAAGAAGCTGTTCTTCCATTTGAGAAATTCCAAGGATGTGATGTGCTTCTTGGTCCTGAGATGCGAAGCACCGGTGAGGTAATGGGTATCCACTACGAGTCATCAATTGCATTTGCCAAAGCACAAATTGCTGCGGGACAGAAAATGCCACTTTCGGGCACTCTATTCCTCAGTTTAAATGAATTAACAAAGCCTCAACTTACGACAATTGCTCGAGCCTTTTTGGGGCTTGGATTTCAAATCATTGCAACTTCTGGAACTGCACGTGTGCTCGAATTAGAAGGCATGCCAGTGGAGCGAGTGCTTAAAATGCATGAAGGGCGGCCACATGCTGCGGATCTCATTGCCAATGGGCAGATTCAGTTGATGGTGATCACAAGTTCAGGGGACGCACTTGATCAGATTGATGGCCGGAAGCTGAGAAGGATGGCTCTCGCGTACAAGATACCTGTAATAACAACAATTGCAGGGGCTTTGGCCACCGCTGATGCAATAAAAAGCTTGAAATGCAACAAGATTAAGATGACAGCTCTTCAGGATTACTTTGATGTCAAGAAGGTAGAAGCTGAGCTCAAAAACTTGCAGTGTGCGCCATCTGTTTCTACTAGTTGACTTGCCATTAGGTGAATCAGTTTGGTTGCTTGTAAGTTTTTCTCTTGTTCTGATCTATGTTATAGGTGGCATTGTTGCTTTATGGATTTGGTGAATGAACCTCATTTTCTCCATTCTTTTTCTTCCTGAACTAGCTTAACAAATGTACTGGAACATCAAAATCTACTTGTAGATTAAAATAGGTGATGATGGTGCTAATTGTTAATGCAACTATAATCAGTTGTGCTGTTTCTTGAATTACTTTTCATCTTCTGAATTTATACTAGTTTTACATATATCTGTGCACCTTTTCCTCTCTTCTCTAGGTTGACTCAGATGTTGACGCATAAATTCTCACTAGAAGTAAGTGTTGAATTTGCAAAACAAGATGACATGATCTGTTGAGGCTTATAGTAGAGCATTTATTTGCTGAATGTAGTTTATTTCATTGGTCTCTAATTCCTGTTGCTCATATGCATTGAGGGGTGCCATTGGCCTTTCTCAGTTCTAGCTTCTCTAGGATCACCATATTATCAACATTCACGCGACCTCAGTTCCAGCAATTTTCAACACCAACTGCAGCTGTGAAGGATAAGTTGAGTTGTGATATCAACAAGCTGTCTTGTGGTGATCTGAGGCGTTTGGTTAAAACTTTGCCCCTGAAATTTTTCCATTTGCAGAGTCTTTTATCTTTTAGATTGCCGTTGTAGTTCCTTTTCTGTTCTGCTTTTCTTATCTTTGAAACATAGGGGAAGAGAACTAATCTAGCAAAGAGTTGAGCATCAAGCTAACCGCCTATTGGAGGCCCAGTTGTTACAGAAGGTGAATTTGTTTTGTTCTTTCTCAAAATACTAATCTGAACATTAGAATAGGTAGGAAATGAATGAAAGGAATCTATTCACCTTTAGAGGACCTAAATTTTATTTATTTATTTATTAATAGAAGAATGATAACATAGCTGAGTTCTTTATTTTACTACAATTAATTTCATGTTTGTGCTTTTCGCATTTGATGTGGACCTCTTACTGTTGATGAAGCGTATTTGATAATTAGAATTTAAACACCCAATCCTGAGGTTCTGTGTATGTCTTCTATATACGTAAAGTTTGGAGTGCGTTAATATGTTTAGATAAGTGGGTCATCGATCAAATAATTGATTTAAACGTGTTTAAGATAACCGAATGAATTTTATATAATTACCGATAACAGAAGAGGAGGAGTTGCTCGTTCTACATCATTTTGAACTTTTTTATAGACTTAGTTATACCAATTAATCTCCATATATTATATTAGTTATTACTACATACTAATGGTCGTAATCCATTGTCAGATGTACTATTCGGTAATATGGGATTGCTCAACCTTGAAAAGAGATGATGAAGAAAATTAACAAAAGTTGGTCTAAGTGGCTAATGCGAATAAATATACCAGTCAAGCTGAGCCAAACTCAACTAGTGTATAAAGACTTTCTCGAGAATAAACAAAGGAGGGTTTTCTGTTTTCATCTCTCTTCGTTTTCTTTATTGGTATATATGAATGTGACAATGGCTATAGTATGAAGGCTAGAGAGAAAAGGTCGGTTATTGACTATACAGTTTTCAACTTTTTAGGCTCTCATTCTCAACCTTGGCGGAAAGAAAAAGAAAATTGGCGTTTATATATATCTAATTGTGTTGCAACTTGCAACTCCATCGTACAGAATTTAGGTTCAGATTTCCAATTTATACCAAATACTACTTAAAAGCATGCAGTTTGTAGATTAATGAAAACTTCCTGCAATTTATACAAGTAAACATCATTATATTGGTAAATGGTAACACAAAAATGTCTTAGGTGGCATATTTCTAGCAGTATGGTCCAATAGAGATTCAGAATTCCTACCTTTCCTTTTTCCTCTCCTTTCTTGAAGTCAAACTGTCAATAAATAAATAAATGAACTTCCATTTTAGCTTCTTGTTAGTGTTGTAAGAGACTTAATTTTGTTTGAGTTTTCTTGCAAAGTATAATAACACAGATGTAAATTCGAGTGATGAATAAAAATTGCTTTATAGCTACAATTGAGCGTGGAACCTAGAGCATTCAATCTAATATGAGTCTAATAATTTCTACCGGCAGAGATGGAGGATAAGCACAGTGAGCATATACATTTAATTGCTTTCTTCCCATGATATTAATTGGGCGCACAACTTAGGTTGGGCTTATTGATGACAATGATAATTTATACTTTCGGTCGTAGCCTTTCTTGTGCACTAAATGCTTCTTCCTTTTCAATTTTCATATTGAAAGCAAATACCACAAGAGAAGGGAAAATGAAATTCGTATGATCAATGCAAGATCTTCACAGAATCAAAATTCCAAGTCATAATGTTTCTTCTAAGAGGGACTAGCTAGTGATTATTAATTGAGTTTGCAACCTACTTTTTTTTTTTTTTTAATTTCTCACATGGTATCCGGTATCCGCTTTAGTTGGAGCTTTAATTAATTTAATTCACACCACGTAAGGCCTATTAAGCGTCCCCTACGTACCATGATCTTCTTAATCCTCGGGGAACAAATTCGAGACCTCTGATTAAGGGTGGCGGTATTTTATATCCATCCCACGACAACACCTAGTCTGCAACCTGCTCGTTCAACCTTTTATTTTGACTTTCTTAAAAAAAAAAGAAAAAAGAAAAAGAGGAGGTAGGAAAAATAAATGCAGGAATTAAAGGTAGAATATCATGCCATTCCGTCGACTGTTACATTCTTTAGGTAGTTCAATTTCTGACCATGAAACAATGAGTCAAAGTGGCAAGCAGCATTAAAGTACAGCTCTTAGAAGTACTTCAGCAATATAAAAATCATTAATGCATGGAGAAGCTGCATGTGTGAAATCGCTTTGCTAATATTTCATGACGTGTTAGAGATACTATATAATATCATCCACATCAGATATGTAAATCAGTAAATGTTTCAAAAGTGATTTTATGAATTTTTGGATCGAGCCATTTGATTCCACTCATTTCTTTACAGATTTGTACTGATCAATACTCAAAAAATTTAAGATATATATATATATATATATATATATATATATATATATATATATATATATATATATGGAATGAAACAAGTTCAATAAATTCTTCATTGACATTATATAAGATTAGTGACACATCTTTGTATGTACTAGTACTTTTAAATTAAACTTGAAATATTGATTTGTACACGTCCATAAAATGGACATAAAATAGAAAAGGAAATCACTAAAATTAAAATCAACTTTGGTTCAGCCAAATACAGCTGAAAAATGGCCTTTTTCTAATACATGTGCCAAACGAGATGACATTTTTCTACCACATTTAACAACCATCAACTTTAGCCTATGATCTCTCTTTCTATCCTTCTCCATTTTTAGACACGTAATGTAATGGTGGTTAGAGTAGTAGGAAATATGAACCGAATTCCTTAATGATATCAACCTATAAAGCCAACATGATATCAATATGACCTTATCTTCCTATATTACAAATATAGAGTAACTTTAGTTTTGATTTTAATGATCTTCGATTTAGCACATTTAATCTTCAATTTTACAATTTCTATGGTGTTAGTTCCTCCGCGAACAAATATTTATATATTTAACAAATTTCTTAGTACATCCAGTGATTAGATTGAGAAGTTAGTTTGTAATACGTACACGAATAAAATATAAATGCATTTACTATATAAGATAGCTCAATAATAAACACGCTTCAGTAAAATTCTTAAAGGAAATTGTTTTGAAATAGAATTACTCCATTTGTTCTTATCAAAATTATGTTACAGGTGGCTTGATTGCAAGATGATAAGTTAGTTTCTAAATTGTGAATTCTGACTGATATGATCTAATTTTAGCGCGTTTTACTCGTCATATAATTAGAAGCCAAAAGAGCCAAAGTTTTCTAAGTAGCTAATGTATTTTCTAAGTTAGACTCATATAGTTTGACTTCTAATGCGACTTTTAAGTCCAGGAAAGCTGGAGAAATTTTTGTCTCAATGTGCAATATTCGTGTTTGGATGATTCCTTGAAGACCACTTGATCAATTTTTGTGAATAAGCCTTTCAATTAACCCCTAATTCGATAAGCTAGTACTTAATAAATTCTCGAAAGTTGGCTAAAGCATAATCAAAGAGTAGTTTTGACATACAGGGGAAGAAAAAAAAAAGAAAGAGAGCCAAAGATAGGTAACTCAACTAGGATTGGTTGTGGGTGGGGAAAAAACTAAGATTAGTTGTGAACGAAAAAAAAAAACTAGGAGTAATAGTTGTGAGAACGGTAGATCGCCGCAGTCACTCAACCAATAAAAAAGATATGAGTTTTTTCTCCATGCATTAAACTTGTCAAGAAGAATTATATTATTAGATCATTTAAAAGATAATTATAATAGTAATTTTTATGTACTACAATTATGAATTGTTACCTGATAAAAGCAGGGACGGATCTAGAGCATGAAGACCGATTCACCGGAACCTAGTAACTTTTGTTCATACCTTGTATATATAAGAAATTCATTAAATATTTATAAATATTATATTGTGAATCTATAAACTATTGTATATTTACTTGAGATTTTTGTAGGAACCCATAAACTTTAAATTCTGGATAGTGACGAGTTATAAGGTAAAACCAAAATAACAATGCAAAAATCTAATAAAAAGGGGGTTTTTACTTGAAAAAGTTTATGTCATATTACTAATAATGATGTCATCCCTCTCTCACCTATATTTTGGGCTTATATATATTCCCTTCACTCTACTCTGTTTTAGAACATCCCTACTACTCTCCTCTTTCTCTGCTTTATTCCTTGCACGTAAACATCTACAAAGAAAACATGGAGTCAAGCAACAGAACAGTCACCACTACCAAAACACCGCTGTCTCCTTGCTCCGTGTCGCCGTCACGTAGCTCACCATCTCCGCCGCGGGTGGTGGTCACACCTTGTGCTGCCTGTAAGATATTACGGCGGAGATGCGCAGAGAAATGTGTGTTGGCACCTTATTTTCCTCCCAACGACCCCATCAAATTCACCACTGCTCATCGTGTTTTCGGTGCAAGCAATATTATCAAGTTCTTGCAGGTATAAATCTTTGCACTTGTTACTTCTTGTTCCTCTTTTTCTATATTAATTCAATTTCCTACTTATATTACCTTTGGAATTCAAGTAGATGGGATTTTACAGACACATTAATATACTTCCTATAATTTTTGTCGCTAAATGGTAAACCTCCAATATGTATTTAATTTACTCGAGAAGCGAGTTTACAATCACTCTGTTTGTGTTAATTCCAGTTTTACCCTTTTATCTTTTTGAATATTTAGTTACCATATAGTAGTATAGTTTTTTTTTTTTTTGTTTTTTTGGGTCAAAATGCAAGTAGGCAAATATAGGAGATATGTTTTAATATTAGGTGAGAGTATTAAGTAGTATTTATGGTAGTTCCAAGTGGAAAATAAGAGCCTAGCCAAACAGCCAGAGTTTGATAGTGAACCCCCAATAATATTGCTCTTCTTTTAATCTGGAGGAGCGAATTGATTTTAAGGTCAACATAAATCCAAATCCTCAGGATATACTTCATCCGTTCACTTTTATTTGACATGTACACTAAAAATAGATTTTAATTTTTACTTGTCACTTACTCATATCAAGAAGACAAACTTTTTTTTCCCCTGTTATACCCATAATATTTATTATTCATTTCAAATCATTTTCTCAAATCCAATAAAATATGCATCAATTAATATGGGTATCATGGTAAATTATGAACTTCATTTATTATTTCTTAAGTGGCGTAAAATGTCAAAACGTGCAAGTAAAAGTGAACGGAGGGAGTAATATAATGTGAAGCAACAACCATATCTGCTTTATTAATTATGGCAGAAGATATCTTTTCCTCTTTTGATGATCCCCATTACTTTTCTTTTCCTTGTAGCTATAGTTTCATCTTTTTTTTGCTTGTGCATTGACTTATATAGCTACCAACTACTCATGTCTTATTGTGACAAATAACGAGAACCATATTTTCTCTCTCACAATTCCATTAGTTGTTCGGACAATCGATGATTTTGGACCAAACATTCTTCGAATGATAAATCTAATTAGTACTCCCTCTGTTCCAGTTTATGTGAACCTATTTCCTTTTTGATCCGTTTCAAAAAGAATCAATCCTTTCTAAATTTGGTAACAATTTAGCTTAAACTTACAACTCTACCCTTAATGAGAAACTTTTATAACCACACAAATACTCTGGGCCCCATTTGGACTTGTTTAGAACCACAAATTCCAAAAGTCTTCATTTTTTTCTTAAACTCCGTGCCCAGTCAAACAGGTTCACATAAATTGAAACGGAGGGAGTAGTACTTATCATATTTGAATTTTGATTAGGAATTGCCGGAATCTCAAAGAGCAGATGCAGTGAGCAGTATGGTGTACGAGGCTAACGCTAGACTGAGGGATCCAGTTTATGGTTCTGCTGGTGCTATTTTTCAACTTCAAAAGCAAGTGAATGAGCTCCAAGCACAATTAGCCAAAGCACAAGCTGAGGTTGTCAATATGCAGTGCCAACAAGCTAACCTCATGGCCCTTCTTTACATGGAAATGGACCAATCTACACCGGTATCACCCGAACAATCTTTGGACAAGTTAACCAGTACCACCTTCCAAAGTAGCATGAGTTTCCTAGATGATCAGAACAACAATTTTGGGTCATTATGGGATCAGCCTCTCTGGACATGATTAGTTAAAAGGAAGATATATATGTTCGTCAGAAGATCTACAATTTTAAACTTGATGGATTCAACCTTTTAGTTCTTACCATTGAATTCATTACACTTCTGAAATTGTAGGTTCAGAATTCAATATTTGTTAAATTCTAGAAATTTTCCACAAATATATAGAAAAAATACTGGACTCAGTTGAATCTAGTAAACCAGGTTCCATCTGGGCGCCTTTAATTTGTTTCTGTTGTCATATGTATGAGCCGATTTTAAGTTCTCCTAGCAGATTATAGTGGAAAGATAACAAAATTGTAATATAATATGAACGAGATCCTGATTAGATATTATAGATGTGAGTCTGTGTACTGGTTAGATTTTCTTTATTTTGCTAATGATTTAGATAAAGCAAATCAAATTTATCAGTCTTGTCACTTGTTCCCCCCATGTTATCTTTATAATGTTCGTTTATGTGAAAAGATAGATGGCGTTTTATATTTATTCTTCTATCTCTAAGTCTTATTGTCCATTTCCACTTCACGTTATTGAATCTAACTAAGCCAAACTTTTTGGTCACCTAATAGCTTACTAGCAAACATTAAATTGAATTTTTCCATGTGAATTCCCTTTCAGATGAACCTTTGACTCTCTAGTTATCTTGGCTTTATCGAATCTTACTATTTAATATTTCAAATCCATAGTGCCATTCCACATTTGAAACGTTATATAACTGACGATGTCATGTCACACCAACTTGCGCTTTCTAAGCCTTTTTTCCTTAAATAAAAAATCTCGTACTGTTGGTAAATCTAGAACAAATCTAACTATTTCCTTTCATATTTTCTTGGATTCTAAGTTTAAGGCAACATGAAATAGGATGATATACTACTAACTACATCTTTCTTCACTGCCTGTCAAAGTGCACAATTGAAAATTTAACAGTAATAAAACTTCTTAATTATCTTTAATGAAAAGAAAATTGATTATGTGAAATGCCATTGTGAACAGGTTATTGGGGTCAAATTAAAGTCATTTTAGTTTAGTAACAGACAGGGGTATCTAGTGTGATGACGTTTCAACTTCCAACAATGGCAGATCAATTTCCGGTTGTTAACATAAAAATATTATGTCAATCTAATCGAATAAATTGCTTAATTACTTTCAGTTGCACTTTCAGTGCTATAGTTTATTATTGGCCAAGAAGCAAAATCTGAACTGCCATGTGACGTGTTCGATTTCAGTTACCTTCCGACCATTGCTGCCCAATTGAGTCAAACGATTGTCTAGCATCTGTTGACGACATATGTATTGATTGTAGGATATTCTTTTTATCTTCAAAAATTTGTAGTAGAAAAAACAAAAAATCACACAAGTATTGATAAGATTTGAACTAGATAGAATTTAGGAAGTACGAATATTTCGTGTTTTTTCATTTTATACAAATGAAATATGAGAAATTCCTACATGTTGAAATAAGAGTTGCTCTTAAGGCCTTCTAGGGTAAAGCTTAATAGTTTAAGTAATTACTGTAATCCTAGTGGCTCATATATAAGTACACTGTACACACAAGAGATTTACGTGTAAGTATCTATTTTGTATAGATTTACGTGTAACGTATTCCATCACTACATTATTCTGGACAGCGTTGTCGGGATCATTGAGGCCCCATGATGACGGCTTTACTTCACTGTGAAGATGCGGTACTCATTAGCGAGCGTCCGGTGACAAATGATTCCGGGTTCCCCTGCTTGCGCCCTTGCTTCTTGCTTTCGAGCCGGAGCTTGCTGGGTAGTGAAGTGGTCCGTGAAGGTTAAATAAGACTTGTATTAAGCAAACAGAGTAGTCAAGTTAGAGAGGAAAAAAAACAAGAAGCTGTTTTCGTTCGATCGATAGAATCAATCGTAGTGTACCGGCTTTCATAAAGCTGTTGCTCAATCTTAAATGAACTTTTGATAATTTCCAGCCGATGTCAAATTCTAGAAAGCATCCAAATTTTGGCGGCGAAATCCAAATTTTCTTCTAATTTTGAGAGGAAAGTATATTTTGGACGTATCATTCACGATAAAAATATAAACTTAAAAGATTTAGCTGCTGTCCCCAAATCGAGAATGCACGTTCACTTGTCCTGCTTTTCTTGTTTTTTTTTTGGTTTTCTAATCATGGCTTATGTTTCCCTTAAACGCGTATTACCATTATGCTTGTTTTTTCTTATAGGGACTAGAAGATAAAACTATACATAGAAAAGTCACGTGCTTCACATGCAGACTTGGCAAATTGCATATATACCACATTGACTAAATAATTTCACTATTTTAGTCTATCCTTATCTGTGAGTAGTGTGGCACAAGAAGAAACTCATTCTTGAATGATAACTCAGCCGAATTAATGAGTGGCGTTGCAGCCTTATATTGTTCAATTTAACTTAATTACTTCACTTAACTTTAACGATTCTGATCTTATAAAATCCTTCGATCTTCCATCTTTCCTCTCCCCACTATATACAAATCTCTCACCAATAAAGGGATTCTATCTTATGTTTTCATTTTTGGCATAGTTTAATAGGGGAAGAGAGCAATCCAACTGTCAGCTTATGATGGGGAGGCATGGCATTCAAATTCATAATATTGTGGTCCAAATCGTGATATCTTAATCAGCAGAAGTCCAGAATATCCCACATGAATACAATAATTAATATGCTCGCTTTAAATAAATAGGTCAAGTTTCAAGCAATACAACTAGATATAATGGGAAAAAGAAACACAAACTGGAGTATATATTGCAACAAGTATCACTTTTCAGCATCCCTTTTGCTTATGTCTCTTCCAAATGCAAATGTACGTGCATTTGCGCGGTCTTCAATGATATCCTTTTACATTGGCAACCAGGAACAAAGCCATGATGTAAAACCGACATCAGTTTATTGTAAGTTGACTATGTGTCTATAATAGGATTATTACACGCATTAATACTTGATTACTCTGGCCGTTTTTGACCTTTTGTGGAACACGAAAAATTGAAAGATGAAAATATTGGTTACAAAATATTTGTCTAAACTGCAGAAACGCGTTTGGTTCCTTATCATCTTTCCTGAACCTATTTTAATTTGCCGCCTTATCTCTTATTTTGTCTCTTCTATCGGTCAACATATTATTTTACCTTTTTTACTTTTAGTTCTGTAACACAAGTAAAAGTGTGGGCATTATCGTTCATTACATTTTTAATTACATCACCAAAATGTCACAATGACTTAATTTCACGTACAGCTCCTAAATATCACATAGAACGTTTCTGTTTTATGTTTCTTTTTTAGGAAAAAAAAAAGATTATAAAATAATATACGCTCCGTTTTGGAACTAAAATTCAAGAATGTTTCGAGACCAATCGCATGTAATAAAGGCGAATTTTGTGAAAAGAACTAAAGCGAACCATGTAAAAGAGTACGCCTGTTAGAATGGAGTTTTTGGCGAAAAACGTCCTTAAAGCTAGTACTATACCCGTAACCTAAACTACATCCTTCACATATCATTATAAACAGAAAACATCCTTGTTATATCCCATATTTAACAAGTTGCATCCTTCCGTTACTCTAAAGTTATAAAACTAACGGAATAAAGCTATTCACATGAGTTGCACGTGACGTCCCACACCACCCAAAGCATTTCGTCGTTCTCCCCTTCCCCTACCTTGCCACTGGAAACAAATCGAAACCATCATCAGTCCTTTGCTCAATATTTCTTCTTCTCCGTTCTTTGCAACCAAAAGATGGTACAAGTAAACGGTAGTAACATCCAATCACCCACCAACCAAATACAGTCAAAACACACATGCAAGTTGAGTTCACGACAGCGAAGTCTGCAATCTCACCATTATAATACACTCAACAGTATATCAAATGAAGTAGCTTACTGCTACAACTATGGAGCTCTAAACGTTGGAAGATATAATTGCACTTACAAAAAGTAAATCTTTGTAATCTTGTACGGGTAAAATCGGACATAAAGCTACCCCGATTTTCCAGTAAAGATATTTTGTTGCTGTTAACTTTTGTTTCTGTTTCTGTTTCAGTAAGTTTACTGTTTCGTTATTTATTATAGTAATACATATTGACTAACAATCTTAAGGAAATTATTTATTCGTAATCAGTATTCTGTTTGTGGAGATTAAAACGTGTGTTTTCTACTCCTTCTGAATTTTTCTATTCTGATTTGAAGATATAAAAACTTCATCGGAGTATTGAAATTCAGAAACAATTTGAAGAACATAAAAACTTCATCATTTTATGTGAAACAGTATATAAAAACTTCAATTTTTATTTATTAAAACGTACTGCTTATCATTGATTATTGTACTGTTTATTGTTCTGTTTTTTGCCATTAATTGAACTCTTCTGTTGTTCACCGTGAGAAATGGCAATTCTTCTGCGACTGTTGCGGCAACGACGATAGCCTCATCAAGCCGAACTGCTGTTCCACCGACTGAGAAACCGGGAAAATTTTCTGGAGCCAACTTCAAAGGATGACAACAAAAGGTGTTCTTCTGGCTTACCACACTTGGTATGCAGAAATTCACCAGTGAAGAACCTCTAGTGCCTGCTGCGGACATCCAGACAACGAGAAATTTATAATTGTTGAGTCGTGGAAACATGCAGATTTTCTTTGCAAAGGCTATATCCTAAGTGCTTTGGAGGATGACTTGTATAATGTTTACAGTGCTATGAATACTTCGAAAGAATTATGAGACGCACTTGAGAAGAAGTACAAGACCAAGATGCATGCTTGAAGAAGTTTGTGGTTGCTAAGTTCTAGAATATAAAATGATAGACAGCAAAACTATTGGATCCCAAGTTCAGGAGCTTCAACTTATTTTTCACGACCTTATTGCTGAATGTATGATCGTGAATGAAGCATTTCAAGTGATTGCAATGATTGAAAAATTGCCTCCTTCGTGGAGATATTTCAAGAACTATCTTAAGCACAAGCGCAAAGAAATAAAGTTGGAAGATCTTGTGATTCGTCTCAAGATTGAGGAAGACAACAAAACAACCGAGAAGAAGTCTCATGGAAGTTCAACGATCATGGGAGCTAATATCGTTGAGGAGACTGCTCCAAAAAGTAAGAAGAGGAAGAGGTCTTCTAGACAGACTAAGGAGCAGAGCAAAAAGAAATTCAAGGGCAACTGCTACAATTGTGGAAAAGCTGGTCACAAAGTCTCTGATTGTCGTCTCCCGAAAAAGGATAAGAAGAAGGGCCACGCCAAGATAGTGGAGAAGAATGATGACATTGATGATCTGTGTGCAATACTTTCGGAATGTAACCTAGTTGGAAATCCGAAGGAGTGGTGGATTGACTCTGGAGCCACTCGACATGTTTGTGATGTCAAATAAGCATTTGTGACTTACTCTACTGCTGGTCCCTAAGAAGAGCTTTCCATGGGAAATACCGCAACAACAAAGATTGAAGGTTATAGGAAGATATTCCTGAAGATGACTTCCGGCAAGGTGTTAACACTCAACAACATTCTTCATGTTCCTACTATTAGGAAGAATTTAGTTTCTACTTCTTTACTTGTTAAGAATGGATTCAAATGTGTATTTGTATCTGACATGTTGTTGTAAGCAAGAATGTAATGTATGTTGGAAAGGACTACCTCACAGAGGGCCTTTTTCAAACTCAATGTATGGTTGTTGACAATATGAATAAAATTTCAGCTTCTTCTTATTTATTGGAGTCAAATGATTTATGGCATATTCGTTCAGGACATGTCAATTACAAAATCTTGCGGAAGTTAATTAATTTAGAAGTATTGCCTAAATTCGGGTGTAATAAATCAAAATGTCAAATATGTGTTGAATCTAAGTTTGTAAAATATCCTTATAAGTCTGTTGAAAGGAATTCAAATCCTTTAGACTTAATTCATACTGACATTTGTGATATGAAGTCGGCACCATCTCGAGGTGGAAAAAAGTATTTTATAACTTTTATTGACGATTGCACTCGGTATTGTTATGTTTATTTGCTTAATAGTAAGGATGAAGCAATTGAAGCATTTAAGTAATAAAAGAATGAATTGGAGAATCAATTGAATAAAAAGATCAAAATGATTAGAAGTGATAGGGGTGGGGAATAGGAATTTCCGTTTGCAGAAATATGTTCGGAATATTGAATTATCCATCAAACTACTGCATCCTACACACCTCAATCCAATGGAATTGCGGAAAGGAAAAATCGGTCACTAAAGGAAATGATGAATTCTTTATTAATAAGTTTCGGATTACCGCAGAGTTTGTGGGGGGAAGCTATCCTTACAGCTAACCGAATACTCAACAGAGTACCCCATAGAAAAACGCAATATATTCCATATGAAAAATGGAAAGGAAGAAAACCCAACTTGAAATATTTCAAAGTGTGGGGGTGTTTAGCAAAGGTACTAGTACCTTTACCCAAAAGGGTAAAAATCGGACCAAAAATTCTGGATTGCATTTTCATTGGATATGCTACAAACAGGCATGTCGGTTTTTGGTTCATAAATATGATAATCCTGAAATTCATGTTAATACGGTAATTGAATCAGATAATGCTGAATTCTTTGAAAGTATCTATCCGTATATAACTGAATGTGAGTTGTTAAGTGAAAAACTTAAACGACCACGAGAAGAACCAAAGGAAAATACTCCACGTGAAGAAGATCTAAGGCGTAACAAATGTCAAAGAATATCTACTTCATTTGATTTTGTGATATTCTTGCTTGAAAATGAGCCCCAAACTTTTAAAGCAGTTATGTCATCTTCAAATTCAATATTTTGGAAAGAGGCAGTCAATAGTGAGATTCAATCAATTTTGGATAACCATACATGGGAATTGGTTGATCTTCCTCCGGGAAATAAGCCTTTAGGTTCGAAATCGTATTTAAACGGAAAATGAAAGCTGATGGCACTATTGACAAATATAAGGCAAGACTTGTTGTAAAAGGTTATAGGCAAAAGGAAGGCCTTGATTACTTTACACTTACTCGCTAGTAACGACGATAACATCTATTAGGGTGTTAGTGGCACTAGCGGCCGTGTATGGTCTTGAAATCCATCAAATGGATGCTAAAACAACTTTCTTATATGGAGAATTAGAGGAAGAGATTTACATGGAACAACTTGAGGGTTTTGTAGTTTCGGGTAAAGAAAAGAAAGTGTGCAAACTATTTAAGTCACTTTATGGACTTAAACAAGCACCCAAACAATGGCATGCCAAATTTGATCAAACAATGTTGGCAAGTGGGTTTAAAATCAACGAGTGAGACAAATGTGTTTACATTAAACACTCCAGGTCATGAAGTCATTGTGTGTTTATATGTTGATGACATGTTGATAATGAGCAAAAATATGGTAGATATAGATGCTATTGAGCGCATGTTGGCTAGAAAATTCGACATGAAAGACTTAGGAGCTACTGACGTGATCTTAGGAATCAGAATTCACAAGACTCCACAAAGTCTAGCACTATCACAATCTCAAAACATTGAAAAAGTACTTGACAAGTTCAAGTATTTGGATTTCAAGATTTCCAAGAATCCAATTGACATGAGTTATGCACTTCAAAATAATGAAGGTGAAAGTGACTCACAGCTGGACCGTGCAAGCGTATTGGGAACTTTGACGTATATCATGAATTGTACGCGACCAGATATAGCATGTGCTATTAGCAAACTGAGTCATTTTACAAGTAATCCCAATCAAATACATTGGATGGCAATGAAATGAGTTTTGGGGCATCTGAAACATACCCAAAATATTCTTTGCATTGTAACAATTATCCCTCCACGATCAAGGGATATAGTGATGCAAATT
The DNA here is from genome assembly GCF_001879085.1 of Nicotiana attenuata. Lineage (NCBI taxonomy): Eukaryota > Viridiplantae > Streptophyta > Magnoliopsida > Solanales > Solanaceae > Nicotiana > Nicotiana attenuata. The sequence goes on from NW_017671543.1 coordinate 210,924, forward strand.
GGATCATCGAATCTAAAGTTAAATCCATGAGTGGATATGTTTCCACAACTGGGGGTGGAGCAGTGTCTTGAAAATCATTCAAACGAACGTGCATCGTCTGTTCTACAATGGAATCTGAATTCATAGCTTTAGATAAGTCCAGTGAAGAAGCTGAATGGCTCCGGAGTTTCTTGGAAGATATTCCACTTTGGCCCAAACCTTTTGCACCTATTTGTATACATTGTGATAGTCTAGCGGCAATAGGTAGGGCAGGAAATGTTATGTATAAAGGAAAATCTCGTCACATACGATGGAGACTGATCTCATCTAAGTCACACCTCTATTCGAGGTTATGAAATGGTTGATGCAATCCCCAACTAAGAGTCGGGGTCAAATTCCACAGGGAGCTATATGAATGGGATAAAGTAGTATATATTTAGACTAAGCACGTGAAGCATCTAGATTGCACTTCCACAAATATGGTTTGCTTTTACTTCTAAAATTATGCTAAAGATTGCAATTCTAAAAATATGAAACTAGGAAATATTATTTTTGGTTGTTTTCCAAATATTGTAAAAGTCCTAGGGCTATGACCTTCACCAAGGTGTTTTTTCGAATAGGGTGTAGACCTTGAAACTTATTGTATTGGTCGGGGTGTACTATAGATATCAACACTCAATTACCTACTCAATACCTCTCAGTAAGAGAGTGATTTTGCCCAATTTGACTTTCTCAAGTCCAAATGGGTATTGAACAAAGCAGTTGATAAAATACTCAAGTCGGGTTTTACTGTCTCTAGGTTCAACCCTTTAATTGAGACTATCAATCTCTTGATTTCATCCTAGATTCTTGTTAGCAAAGTTTTTCCTAGACTAACTCTCTCTTTCTCAAGTAGAGACCAAGTCAAATACGCATGAACTAATGTTTGCAACCATTAATTCTAGAATAAAAAGCAAGAACAAAGCTAAATAATCAACACCCAACCATAAATAAGCCATAAATTAAATACCCATTAGGTTTACACACTAGGGTTGGGTCACAAAGCTAGCCACTCATAATGGGTAATGAAGAAAATAGAGAAGAAAAGATGATAAAACTCATATAGAAGGATTAAAAGACAAAAATACAATGTTAGATCACCCAAAGTAAGCTAAAGTTGCCTAAAACAGTAAGTAAAAACAACTACAACAGGTCCAATATTAAAATCTTGACCTAGTTTCGTGAAAGTAGTCTATTTATACAAAGCTAAAATTTTCTGACAAAAATGCCCTTTCAGAGGTTCTGTGGCCGTATAATTCTATGTGCGGTCTGCACTTTTCTTCAGCTCTTGACAGAAGTTAATTCTGTAGCCGCACAATTCTGGATTGCGGCCGCATCTCTCATGTTCTGCGGTCCGCACAATTCTGGGTGCGGTGCACTGGGCTCTTCTGCGGACCGCATATTTCCTGAGTGCGGTCGCATAACTAATTTTTGCGGCCGCACAATTATTGGGTGGTCCGCATTTCTTTTTGAGCATGAAATGAACTCTCTGAACTTTGGCTCTTGAGTAGCTTCTGTGGCCGCACAATAATTGTGCGGTCCGCACTTTGCACTGGGGCTCTGCTGATTTTCCTTTAGAATTCTGCGGTCGCAGATAAAAAAATCTGCAGTCCGCACTTGAGCTTCTGTGCCTGGTTTTTGTCCTTGTTTAAAATCACTCCTTTTTGAGTTGGATTTCATCTTTGTAGCTCATTTTTCAATACTCCTACAATTAAGCATATTTCATCAGTTTTCTGGAATACAATAAATACTTTTGGACTAAAACGAAAGTAAAAAGGTGCTAATAAGTAGTCAAAATCCCGACTTATCTGCTCCCCCAAACTTAAGCTTTTTCTTGTCCTCAAGCAATTAAAGTAATTCCCACCTCCACAAGTAGAGCTATTCCAGCTAATCTAAGGTGCATCAAACAAATATCAATTGGGACCAACAATTACTCACAACACTTATAAATTATCAACAAGGCAATGATTTGACTTTTAAGCACCAATAGTTTTAATGTGACACTTGAGCATCAAGAGTTGACTTATTCATCAAGCAAGCTTGCTCTTTCATGTAGGTTATTGTGGATCCCAAACTCCTCCTCCTATACTCTCCGTTAGCATATCTCACTTAAGAATGTAGCACTCAATTCAAGTATTTGTGAAAAGTCGCTCATCTCTCTCAAAAGAATGTCACAAGTACGGCTCTAAGTACCATATGCTTGCCCCTTATGTAAATCACCACTAATGCAAGTTCACTCGGCTTGAAATTTTTTGGAATGTAATGAAGGCTTTTGGACTAAGGTAGGAAATGTTGGAATAGAACGGGTTCATCTTTCCTTAAGCACTCCATTTTCTCTTTTTGGCTCATGTTTTGCCAACTCTTTGAGGCATTTTCTTTTTCCTTAGGGGAACTAGAGATACTTACATAGTTACATCACTCTTTCTTGGTCATGATATTCATTTTCTCCTCCTTTGTTTTCTCCATGCTTTGCATTGTTGCTTTTCTTTGAATCCCTTCAACTCTTCACTTTATTCACTTTCTTTTTGCATTTTTATTTTGTTCTTTCTTTATTTCTTTCTTTTTCTTTGCCTTTCCTTTTCTTCATTTCTTTTCTCTTTTTGTGCCTTGATACCACTTTCAAGCTCCTCATCTCTCCCCCAAACTTATATTTTAGCCAATTGTTTCTCTAGAGTGTTAAGGAAAGCTCGGGTGCCAAACGAGAGTCACTACAAAACGGGTAAAGGCTTGTAACGTGGTTATCAAATGAGAAAGGTCTTAGGTTCAAATGAGTTGACTAGGGCTAGCAACATTGGGGGGACATGTAAAATTTCAAGCGGGTCAAGGAGAGTCTACAATCACTTCTCAAGCCAAGCAAAACTTAGAATTTCGCCTAGAAACACATTTGGGGCAAGTTCTAGACCATTCACACTGGTACTTGGACTTGCAACAAAACATCTCACGTCTTGCATAGCTGGATTGTTAAAGAGGATAGAGTCAAGGGACCGGTCACATCAACCATATTCAAGATTAAAAATCACTAATGGTTTGACTAAACCACTCGATGATTGTTTAAGTCAACACAAGAGTCAAAAGGTCATTAACTAGAGCTATTTCTTTCTAAGAACTTATTTTTAATCATAGGCCCGTAGTCAAATATGTTGGTACCAAGTGAAGCATGCTTGACTCTTCTAGTGTTACTCAATTAGGCCCTCTTATTCATTATTACTACTATTGTTACCTAAACATAAAAAACGGACTCAATCCCTTAAGAAGGTTGTCACATCATCCATCGTTGGCAAGAGACACCCGGTTCACACAAAAACCACCTTTGGAAAGAACCATGACTTAAGAAAACCAAAGAATTATTGATCACTTAAACATGAAAAAAAGCTACTAAATTAAAAAAAGGAAGCTATTAAGGTAAATAAGAAGCTATTAAAGTAAATAAGAAACTAATAGACTAAACATTGACTACTAAGATAACAAAATAAAGAAGCTATAAAGTAAACTACAGAAAACATAAATAAATAAATAAACAAAATGAGAGAGGAAGAAAGAAAATATATACATCAATAGAGAGAGAAAAATATATACATAAATAAAAAGGGAAAGAAAATGTTATCAAGTTATTACAGGCCAAATGTCAAATTTCATCAAATCAAAATCAAATAAACTCCACCCCCTAAATAAGAATAAGCATTTTACCCAATGCTTAACAAAATAAAATCACAGAAAGGAAAGAGTAGAGAGGACTCCCTATGTGGTCCCCATGTCCATAGCAGCATCACCACCCTCAGGCTCCTCCAACTGTATCTCCTCATCCTCTGCTCGGGGAGTAGTTGGGTTGGTGAACATCTGTAGCACCGCCTCAGCAGTATGGGCAGCAAGGTCTGGCTCCTCAGACTGGCTAGCTGGTGCCTCTGGTTTTGATGGTGCTGCTGGGTCTGCTGGTGCTGCTGGAGCTGTTTCCATCAGCAAGTCAAATGGAAGATCCCCAGCTGCTGCTATCTTGGTCATCTCCCGTCTCGACTTGTCAAACGACTTCTTCGCAACCTATGATTTCCTCATCTTTTTCACCTGCTTCCCGAGCTCCTCAATTGCTGTTCCATGTGCCACCAAAGTATCCATGATGGTCTTCTAGTTCTACAGAATCTTCTTCAAAGTATCCTCCACTGTCGGAGGAATATGGGGAGCTGGGGTAGATGTCTAGGCTGCAACAACACTAGATAGGTTAGACATCTTTGTAGTAGCTATCTGCATACAACTTTTGAAACTCGCCAGTGTCTGGGAGACTCGCAGCGCCGAAAGTGGATAAGTGGAAGATGAAGGAACTGATACTGATGGTGTTACATCCCGTACTTTTTTATGTTAGATTTATTAATATTTTAATAGTAGTACTTTAGGACGAGGACAAGATTATTTTGAGGTTATAAGTATTACACTATTTCAAACAAGTGATAAAAAAATTCGTGAAGGTCAGAGGGTAAACAAATCGAAGAAAGCGAGTTTCGTTGATGTTTGACATTTTGAGATAAAATACGGTCTAAGATATAATACCCCGTATTTATGGACTAGTAATATACCACATGACCATGATAGTAAGGTATATGAAGTATATTAGTATTTAAGTGAAATGAGACCTAGAAATTATTATGTGGCTAATTGATTAAATATTCGATTTTAGTGGAAGACAAATGTCCAAAATAGGGGACAATTGTGGAGTCCACATGGCACTACTAAAATCTTCATCCGTATGACTCATATTCCATGGATAAGTAGGTCTTGGTGGCTGCCCCATGGCCAAGCTTCCTTTTCTTAAATAATTATATGTGGGCCCCACAACCCATTAAGTATTAGCAAGCTTATGTATATTAAGAACAAGCATCACCACCTAGCCTTAAAGGCACCAAAACGTGAGAATTGAGAGGAACCCTTGGGATTTTAATTCAAAAATTTTCTTTCTTTTAATGGGGAAAAATGTGGGTAACAAAATCATAATGGAGAATTTATCCCTCCATCTCTCATAGATTAGCTTGTCGTGGTTGCTTATGGCATGACTGATTAGAGCATAATTGGCAGGTCCTAGTTTATTAAGGGTTGGTGTATTAGTTCGTTGTTGGATTATGTTGGTGACACGAGGTATGTTAAGGTTAATCCTTCCTTCTTTTGGCAATGATCCAAGTAACGATACGTAAACGTAATGCTATTCCATAAGTGGTTCTACTCTTAGTAGTTAAGGATGTCTATGTTATTCATTCCTGTAAAGTGATATTCAAGCATGTCTAAGTATGTTCCTAATTCTCTATAAAGATGTTAATATTTATAACATAGTGATACATGCATCTTCATGCATTTAACGTCGTGCTACAGCCGGCTGGGCAGTCATGGATATTTACTTACCACCGTGCTACAGCCGGTTGTACAGTCATGCATATTCATTTACAAGCGTGCTATAGCCGGTTGGGTAGTCATGCATATTCATTTACTACCGTGCTACGACAGTTTGGGAAGTCATGCATTCACCACCGTGCGAAGGCAGGTCGGGCAGTTACCACCGGTTGGGCAGTAATGTATCATACTCTACCACCGGTTGGGCAGTCATATGTTTACCACCGTGTGACGGCCAATCGGGTAGTTACCACTAATCAGTTGGGTAGTTATGTATCCTACACATGGATAATAATCTCAAAGAGAAGCATTATATATATAAGTACTGTAAGTATGCACATATAGAGATTTAGGTTGATTCTTATATCTCTTTAATTAATGTTGACTTATGGTTATGTTTCAGTTCTACCTTACATACTCAGTACATTATTCTTACTAATGTCCTTTTGTTAGGCACGCTGCTTTCATGCCTGCAAGTATTGATAATCAGTTTGACAAGCCCTCATAGTAGACAAGGTTAGCATTCATTGAAGGATCAGTAAGACTCCACCTCATTTGGAGTGCAGTCGAATCTATGAGTTACTGTGTCAGAGTTTTTCTACAAACGTATGGGTAGGCCGGTACCCTGTCCCATTTGACATCAAATAATCTTAGAGGCTTTGTAGACAGAGGTTTATTTTGTACAATATGTTAGAGGCCTTAACGGCCCATATGTATTCTTGTTTTACGAGCGATGGTTCATTAGTGCAACGTTTTCCCACTTATAGCTATACATTACAAGTTGTGGCCATGTTGGCCCATGATAGTTGTAGAAGAACAAAATGAGTTACAGAGTGGTTCGCTCGGGCCAGTGCAGCACTGGGTGCCAGTCACGCCTCCCCAGGTTTGGGGCGTGCTCCCCAAGTCGAGGACGAATGTTTCTAAAAGGGGGATGGATGTTACATCCCGTACTTTTCTACATTGGATTTATTAATATTTTAATAGGAGTACATTAGGATGAGGACAAGATTATTTTGAGGTTATAAGTATTACGCTATTTCAAACAAGTGATAAGTAAATTCGTGATGGTCAGAGGGTAAACAAATCAAAGAAAGCGAGTTGCGTTAATATTTGATATTTTGAGATAAAATACGGTCCAAGCTATAATACCTCGTATTTATGGACTAGTAAATATACCACATGACCATGATAGTATGTTATATGAAGTATACTAGTATTTAAGCGAAATGAGACCACCGGCTGGGCAGCCATACATTTATCACCGTGCGACGGCCGGTCGGAAAGTTACCACTAATCAATTGGGCAGTCATATATCATACACATGGATAATAGTCTTAAAGAGAAACATTATATATATAAGCATAGTAAGTATGCATATATAGAGATTTAGGTTGATTCTTATATGTCTTTAATTAATGTTGACTTATGGTTTTGTTTCAGTTTTGCCTTACATACATAGTATATTATTCGTACTAACGCCCTTTAGTTAGGCACGCTGCATTCATGCCTACAGGTATAAATAATCAGTTTGATGAGCCCTCATAGTAGACAAGGTTAGCATTCATCGAAGTATCAGTAATAATCCACCTCATTCGGAGTGCAGCCAAATCTATGAGTCATCGTGTTAGAGTTTTGCTACAGACTTATGGTTAGGCCGGTACCCTTTCCCATTTGACATCAAATAATCTTAGAGGCTTTGTAGACAGAGGTTCATTTTGTACAGTATGTTAGAGGCCTTGACGACCCATATGTATTCTTGTTTTAAGAACGATGGTTCATTAATGCAACGTTTTCCCACTTATTGCTATACATTACAAGTTGTGGCCATGTTGGCTATGATAGTTATAGAAGAAAAAAATAAATTACAGAGTTGTTCGCTCGGGCCAGTGCGGCATCGGATGCCAGCCACGCCTCCCCAGGTTTGGAGCGTGCTCCCCAAGTCGATGATGAATGTTTCTAAATGGGGGAAGGATGTTACATCCCGTACTTTTCTACGTTGGATTTATAAATATTTTAATTGTAGTACTTTTGGATGAGGACGGGATTATTTTGAGGTTATAAGTATTACGCTATTTCAAACAAGTGATAAGTAAATTCGTGAAGGTTAGAGGGTAAACAAATCAAAGAAGGCGAGTTTCGTTAATGTTTGACATTTTAAGATAAAATACGGTCCAAGCTATAATATTCCGTATTTATGTACTAGTAATATACCACATGACAATGATAGTATGGTATATGAAGTATACTAATATTTAAGTGAAATGAGACCCCAAAAATTATTATGTGGCTAATTGGTTAAAAATTGGATTTTAGTGGAAGTCAAGTGTCCAAAATAGAGGACACTTGTGGAGTCCACGTGCACTACTAAAATCTCCATCCTTATGACTCATATTCCATGGATAAGTATGTCTTGGTTGCTGCCCCATGGCCAAGCTTCCTTTTTCTTATTAAATGATTATATGTGGGCCCCACAACCTATTAAGTATTTGCAAGCTTATGTATATTATGAACAAGCATCACCACCTAGCCTTAAAGGCACAAAAACATGAGAGATTGAGAGGAAACCTTGGGATTTTAATTCAACAATTTTCTATCTTTTGAAGGGGCAAAACGTGGGCAGCAAAATCATAATAGAGAATTTATCCCTCCATCTCTCATACATTAGCTTGTAGTGGTTGCTTATGGCATGACTGGTTGGAGCATAATTGGCAGGTCCTAGTTTATTAAGGATTGGCATACTAGTTCGTTGTTGGATTGTGTTGGCGACACAAGGTATGTTAAGGTTAATCCTTCCTTCTTTTGGCAATGATCCAAGTAACGATACGTAAATGTAATGCTATTCCATAGGTTGTTCTACTCTTAGTAGTGAAAGATGTCTATGTTATTCATTCTTGTAAGGTGATATTCAAGCATGTCTAAGTATGTTCCTAAGTCTCTATTGAGGTATATTATAAAGTTGTTAATATTTATAATATAGTCATACATGCATCTTCATGCATTTATCACCGTGCTACGGCCGGTTGGGCAGTCATGCATATTCATTTATCCCCGTGCTACGACTGGTTGGACAGTCATGCAAATTCATTTAAAAGCGTGCTATAGCCGTTTGGGCTATGATTGATATTCATTTACCACCGTGCTACGGCCGTTTGGGCAGTCGTGCATTCACCACCGTGCGAAGGCCGGTTGGGCAGTTATGTATCATTCTTTACCACCGGTTGGGCAATCATACATTTACCACCGTGCGACGGTCGGTCGGGCAGTTACCACTAATCAATTGGGCAGTCATGTATCATACACATGGATAATAGTCTCAAAGATAAGCATTATATATATGTAAGTATAGTACGTATGCATATATAGAGATTTAGGTTGATTCTTAAATCTTTTTACTTAATGTTGACATATGGTTATGTTTCAGTTCTGCCTTACATACTTAGTACATTATTCGTACTAACGCCCTTTTATTAGGCGCTGCATTCACGCTTGCAAGTATAGAAAATCAGTTTGACGAGCCCTCATAGTAGGCAAGGTTAGCACTCAGCGAAGGATTGGTAAGACTCCACCTGATTTAAAGTGCAGCCGAATCTATGAGTCATCGTGTTAGAGTTTTTCTATAGACTTATAGGTAGGCCGGTACCCTGTCATATTTGACATCAAATTATCTTTGAGGCTTTGTAGACAGAGATTCATTTTGTACAGTATATTAGAGGCCTTGACAACCCATATGTATTCTTGTTTTAAGAACGATGGTTCATTAATGCAACATTTTCCTACTTATTGCTATATATTACAAGTTGTGGCCATTTGGCCCATGATAGTTGTACAAGAAAAAAATGAGTTACAGAGTGGTTCGCTCGGGCCACTGTGGCACCGGGTGCTAGCCACGCCTCCCCAGGTTTGGGGTGTGCTCCCCAAGTCGAGGACGTATGTTTCTAAAGGGGGAAGGATGTTACATCCCGTACTTTTCTACGTTGGATTTATTAATATTTTAATAGTAGTACTTTAGGATGAGGACAAGATTATTTTGAGTAAGTATTACGCTATTTCAAACAAGTGATAAGTAAATTCGTGAAGGTCAGAGGGTAAAATAATCAAAGAAAGCGAGTTTCGTTGATGTATAATTTTTTGAGATAAAATACGGTCCAAGCTATAATACCCCGTATTTATGGACTAGTAATATACTACATGACCATGATAGTATGGTGTATTAAGTATACTAGTATTTAAGTGAAATGAGACCTCAAAATTATTATGTGACTAATTGGTTAAATATTGGATTTTAGTGGAAGACAAGTGTCCAAAATAGGGGACAATAGTGGAGTCCACGTGGCACTACTAAAACCTCCATCCTTATGACTCATACTCCATGGATAAGTATATCTTGGTGGCTGCCCCATGGCCAAGCTTTCTTTTCTTATTAAATGATTATATGTGGGCCCCACAGCCCATTAAGTATTAGCAAGCTTGTGTATATTATGAACAAGAATTACCACCTAGCCTTAAAGGCACAAAACCGTGAGAGATTGAGAGGAAACCTTGGAATTTTAATTCAAAAATTTTCTATCTTTTGATGGGGCAAACGTGGGCAGCAAAATCATAATAGAGAATTTATCCCACCATCTCCCATAGATTAGCTTGTAGTGGTTGCTTATGGCATGACTGGTTGGAGCATAATTGGCAGGTCCTAGTATATTAAGGATTGGCGTACTAGTTCGTTGTTGGATTGTGGTGGCGACACAAGGTATGTTAAGGTTATTCCTTCCTTCTTTTGGCAATGATCCCAGTAACGATACGTAAATATAATGCTATTCCATAGGTTGTTCTACTCTTAGTAGTTAAAGATGTCTATGTTATTCATTCCTGTTAAGTGATATTCAAGCATGTCTAAGTATGTTCCTAAGTATCTATTGAGGTATATTATAAAGATGTTAATATTTATATTATAGTGATACATGTGTATACGGCAAAATCGGAGGGTCCAATTTTCCGTCTTTTAAGCATCTCGGAAGATCGGCTCAAAGCCTCGAGGCTGCAAAGATGCGCTCGAGTCTTCTCCCTCGGGGCCCATCGGCACCCAGCCTCCGAAGGATATTGATCGGCGCTAAAGCAGAAATAGGAGTTCCCAAGACACAGCTAAATCTGTCATGACTAAGTCTGGCAAAGCATAGCCAGGCTACTCTGAGCCCTACTCGAGGCGTCGTTTCAGCCGTCCCATCTCCACACCTTTACAGCTAATGTGTACCTTACCGTCTAAACTTCTCCCCTTTTATATAAAGGGGATTCTAATTTTTTTGTACGGCACTGATGTTTCTCCAAAGACTCTACATGAAATATATGATAACTCTCTCTCTTTCCCTCTATGATACTCTCTCGACACTGTTGTTCTATCCTATTATTTTCATACTTGTTTCATATTCATTGCTTGTTTATTTCTTATCATTGGCTATAAAGAGCCTTCTTTAATATTATTGCATCTGTTAGCCCTTCCTCGATTTCCCCCGATTGCTCGAGCCCGAGCTCGAGACTCGACCTCGAGGCCCCAAATCGACCAGCTCGATGCCCCGAACGGCTATCTCTCGGTTCGATTACTGCTTTATATTAGCTCGCGTCTCACCCTCAAACCACGCACTCACAACATCAACTGCTCCACGACTAGCATAAAAATAGATCACGTATTTTTAGAGTCCCATCAACAAATTTAATTGTTATTACCATTTTCTCGGTAAACAGTTTGGCGCCTACCGTGGGGATAAAAATAATAGTGATTATTTTCTTGCTAGTTTCGTCACATAACGCAAGTTATCTTTCACATTTCTTGTCCAAGATCTTCGGTTGCATGTCAAAATGTCTGGCTCGGTGAACAGAGTTGAGAACAACAACCTCGAAAACCACGGAGAAAATGGTGTAGCAGTTTCGATCGTCGGCGCGCCACCACTGAACCTCGATGACGCGCCTAGGCAGATTCCAGCGGACGCGGGTTCACAAGATGCACAGCAGGTCGACGAAACCTCATGCACCGACAGAAGTGTACAATAAGACGACCAACAGGAAGCCCAAAAAACCCCAGCTCGGGAATAACAGGAAGTTAGCCTTCATGTTATCTTTGAAATGTTGTAGGCACAACAACTGGCTATCGCTCAGCTGCAAAGCTATCGAAAAACTCCCAGCACCATAGCACCAGGAACAACTCCCACGGCAGAACAGGTACTGGAGAGACCGAGCAATAATGGTTCGACGACCGATCCTACTATCGTAAAAATGCTCGAGGATCTTTCTAGAAGGATTGAGTCGGGCAAGAAGATGATAGCCGCAACGACAAGAAAGTCGAAACTTATAACTCCAGGGTCGATCAAATCTTAGGCGCTCCCCCGATCATGAAAGGCGTAGACTCGAGGAAGTTCGTGCAGCGGCCGTTCCCGGAGGAAGGGGCTCTGAAACCCATCCCAAAGAAGTTCAGAATGCCAGAACTCCCAAAGTATACCGGGACCTCAAACCCCAACGAGCACGTCACCACCTATATGTGCGCAGTAAAAGGCAATGACATAAAAGACGACGAGATCGAGTCCGTCTTACTGAAGAAGTTCGGGGAAACACTCTCAAAGCGGGCCATGATGTGGTACCATAATCTTGCTCCCAACTCCATAGACTCATTTGCCATGCTGCGGACTCCTTCATAAAGGCACACGTCGGTGCCATCAAAGTAGCAACGAGGAAGTCCGACGTATTCAAAATCAGGCAAAGGGAGAACGAAATGCTGTGAGAGTTCGTGTCTCGATTTCAAACGGAACGAATGGAACTACCCTCGGTCTCCGACGACTGGGCGGTACAGGCCTTCACTTAGGGCTTGAATGAGCGGAGTTCTGTGGCCTCGCGGCAGCTAAAAGAAAATCTGATCGAGTATACTACCGTAACCTGGTCGGATGTCCATAAGCGATACCAGTCAAAGATCAGGGTCGAAGATGATCAATTGGGAGCCCCTTCGGGCTCAGTATACCCAAACATGCTCTTAGCAAAAGAGTCGAAGCCGAACAAAGAAAGGTATCAGCCATACACCGAAGACAGGAGAAATGCCCTAAGACGCAACCCGCCTCGCAATGACCTACCAGTCAACCGAGGGTTCATTCACAGAGCCGGATTCAACGGAAACACAGGATCAACAGGGGCACCACGCCTATCGGAGTACAACTTCAACGTTGACATTTCAGACATCGTGTTCGCCATCGGCATAATCAAGGATACCAGATGGCCCGGGCCTGTACAATCGGATCCTTCTCAAAGGAATCATAACCTGGTATGCGAATTCCACAACACGCATGGCCACAGGACCGAGGATTGTCACCAGCTACGAGAGGAGGTGGCCAGGTTACTCAGCAGAGGTCATCTCAGAGAATTCTTGAGTCATCGAGCCAAGAACAGTTCCGAGAAAGAGAGGCGGCCAAGAAGAATGAAGCAAACGAGCCACGACATCTTATCAACATGATATTAGGGGGCGTCGATGCTCCTCAGGAACCCGTGATGAGAAGGACGAAAATATCCATCACTAAAGAAAAGCGAACTCGGGGATACGTAACCGAAGATGCCCTCACATTCACCGAGGAGGACGCCGAGACGCTGTCCCAACCTCATAACGACGCAATGGTAATCTCTTTCCTCGTAAATGCATTTCAAATAAAACGTGTACTAGTGGATCCAGGTAGCTCGGCCAAAATTATCAGGTCGAAGGTAATAGAGCAGCTCAGACTGCTAGACCAAATTGTGCCCGCCACTCGAGTCCTCAACGAATTCAACATGGCAAGCAAGACAACAAAATGAGAGATCACTCTCCCGGTCAGCGTTGCCCCACGACCCAAAACGTCAAATTCCATGTCATTAAAGGAGAAACCATGGATAAACTGCATGAGAGCGGTACCGTCCACCCTCCACCAGATGATGAAATTCCCGAAAAAAGACGGGATAAAAACTGTCCACGGGGAGCAGCACGCTGCAAGGGAAATGTTTGCAGTGCACGACGTGACACCGGAGCCAATATCTCCACTCTCGAGAGAGCCTAAGGACAATCAAACTACGTCTTCGGCTAAGCTCGATTGAACACAATGGAGGACCGTACTGAGTCCTCGCCGCGAACAACAGAAGCGTACCAGACCTTGGAACGTCGCCAAATTCATCCCGCGATAAGGTATAACCATCTCCCTTTTAAGTTTTTATGTCATGCTAATCCTTTTATACATGCACTCGATCAAAGCGATCAAATACGCACGCTCAGCCCGAAGACCCTTAGGTTTTAAAGACATATGTTGCACTCTTTTCCTTCGACCGAGTTTTTTGTCCCGAAGAGGGTTTTGCTGGCAAGGTTTTTAACGAGGCAACACCTATATGCTACCTAAGGGGAATCCAAGAAGTCTTCAAGGCTTCTTTTTGCTATCAATCACGAACACCGAAGGACATCCTTTCGGAAGATCATTCGCTTATAAGAACTAAGAAATGCCAAACAAGGTCCCAATGAAGAAATGATGTACCGGACCAAACGGTCGAATGAACCGTGTCCGTACAATTGCGCCCCGATGGCGGAGGCACATGTACTAGTGTCAAATAATCAAAGAATGCTTTTTGCCAACATGACTCATGCTCCAAGAAAAACCCAGCATTTTTTCTAGAACGATTCCTCCATCAGAAAATGTCCCGAATTCACGGAGACTGGCATCGATAATTCGGCACCCGCATGACCTCAGGGTCGAAACTCCAGTCTAAATATGCCCTCAACGAGGCAGCACAAAGATCATTAACTATCTCCAAAAAGAAAGCGTCCCGATTACTCGGAGACTGGCGCCAAAGAGCTCCGAGTACGCACGACCCCGGGGTCGGAATCTCCAAAGTTGTAAGCCCTTATTGAGGCAATCCCGGGCTCACGAGTAACGACTCTCAAGCCAAAATGAACTCGATGACTCAGAGACTATCGCCAATCGCCATTCAGCAAAAAACCCGAGGCCGTAAGACCCCGAGCGGGTAGACTCAGTCTTGTAAAGCTCCCGCGAAATAACAATGCAAACTGTAAGACCTTCTAGCAAGGCATGAATCATACTTGCACTAAGTATCAGCAAAAACTATAAGACCTCAAAAGGCATGAAAGTTTGTAAGACCTTATTATAGGTATAACATCAATCTCGAAGTTTAGGCTATATATCGAATTTGTAAGACCCCTAAAAAGGTATACCCTCGATATAGACACCTAAGCTACTATACTCGGGACCAAAAAATGGCTCGGGCCAAACATAAATGACTACGGTCATAAGGCTGCACCAGCCGAACTAACACAACTCGGGGATGCCCGACCGTCGCTACAAAATCATAGGCCATTACTTCGAATCTACATCGAAAAGAACCGGTTAAACAGGCAACCCTCAATAGGCAAAAGAGCTTCGACCATGTCAGCTCCAAAACATAAGGCTTCGAGCTACTCAGCCTACGATCCAAAACCTTACGAGGTGCTCGAAAATTGCCGCTAACGATAGGAAATCGAGGTTCTTCCTGAACCGACGACAGGTCAGGAAAAATCATTGCAAAAGTCCTTAACGAGAGGAAAATAAAGCCTACATACGCCTAAGGGCGAAGCGTAAGAGCCATTGTCTCCAGCCTAACGAGCCTCAGGGACACACATATGCCTAAGGGCAAAGCGTAAGAGCCATTGTCGCCAGCCTAACGAGCCTCAGGGCCACACACATGCCTAAGGGCAAAGCATAAGAGCCATTGTCGCCTGCCAAATACAAACGTAAAACTTGAGGGTCGACTGAGCTCAAGTCGCAACCCGACTCGGAGACTGGATCCAAGAGAGTTAAAACGTAAAGGCCACTGGCCCATGCAAACATAAAATGCTTGAAGGATATATGAGCTCGAGTCGAAACCCGACTCGGAGACTCTACCCAAAATAATTGAACAAAAGCGTAAGTGCTCAAATGCTTGCTTACTCCAAAGGTCGCATCGACCAGGCGCGTAAGAGCCCCCGAGCCTGCCTAATGAGCCCCAGGACCGTATCACGGATCCGATAATTCTCACCGACTTTGAAACCAGTCCACCTGGCCATAAGCAAAACAAAAGGGGGAACAGAATAACAAAAAGCCACAAAAGGTTTTTCTTATAAGGTACATACGCGGTAAAATACATTTTCCATTTACAAACATACTCTAAAAGGGTAATACATACGGGATGGCGAGATCTACGCCCAACCCCCAAGAGCTACAGCCTCTCGGCCTCATCTTCACTCTCCTCGGCATCCGACAGGAGTAACCGAGCATCGCGCTCGTCCGCCCTCGCTCGCGCCAACTCTTCTGAGAGAACAAAACCCCTGACACTGATTTCCTAATCAACCTTTTTCCGAGACTTGCGACGCGCATATTCTTCGATCTTCTCTTCACGACCAAGGACCCTTTTCAACTCGGCTTGGCCGTCGGCGGCATCCTTCAAATGAATCGCCGTCTCTTGATTGGCCTTAGTACGGTTCAGTATCGCTTTGGTCCGAGCATCAGCGATCTCAGCCCTAACCCTCGAGAGTTCGGATTCAAGCTTCGTGATCATATTCGCTTGAACTGAAGCGTTGCCACGAGCTAAGCGGAGTTGGACCTTGAGGGCCAAAAATCTAGCCGATGCATCTTTCTCCTTTAAGGCTTGGACCTGCGCCCGAGCTCTCAGCTCGCTACAGTCATTCCTGATTCGATCGGCCTCGCCCCTAAGACGCTCCAAGGCCTCCATCTTTTTCTGCAGCTGAGGTAGGCGGAGAGTTAACCTTAGAAGTTAAAAAGCAAAACGCATACTTAACCAGGACGGGAAGTTACCTGCTCCATCACATAGCTCTCGTAATTCAAGCTCCGATACACCTCGCATCGCCAGTACGCCAACTCGGCTTCCTTCTCCTTGCAAAGGAGCCTAAGGGATCTACCCTCATCTAGAGCTTTCCGGAGCCTAGCTCCATGGCGGAGCAGCTCGGACCTAAGCCCGTCAAAGGCTTGTAAAATGAAAAACCCGGTAAGAAAGGGAAGATGCGGATTCAGGGGGGCCTATGACGAAGATCACCTCATAGTGAAGACGGAAGACTTCCTCGAAAGCCGAGCACACATCTATCAATCTAGCTCCCTCTGCCCCGGAAGAATCGACCCCGGTCGAAACATAATCGCTCGAAGGAGCTATCTTTCTAGAACCGGAAACCTCAGGCGCAACAGACCCGGGCGATATTTCCGTCTCGGAGGCCCAACCCCGTTCTGCCTTGCCACAAGCGCCATCTCTCTGCAAGTACATTTCTAGCTTACTATTGACATCCTTCGGTTCCAAAGCCGACGACCCCTCCTCCTCTCCGGAGGGGCACAACCTCACCTTCGGAGGCCCCCCAATACCTGCAGCAGCAAGATTAATACATAAAAAGGGGAGAATGTCTCTCCAAATAAACAAGGGACAAGGGACAAGCAATATACACACGCACCATGACGTTTTGCTTCCCACCTGCCCCGAGATGCAGCTCGCCACCTGCGCTCGTCGCAAGTTGAGTAGGTCGCTAGCTTCCGGACCCAACCAGGCAGATCAGGAACTTCGCCTGACGTCCATGAAATCGCTGCAGAAAGGAAGGAAACGCGATTATGAGATTAACTTTCGACATGAACAAATCTGGGAAAGCACAAGACGCTCCACTCATGCATATAGTTCCATTCTTCAGGGAATGGCACAAGCTCCACAGGGATAACATCGGCCGTCCGGACCCGGACGAACCGACGGGCCCACTCCTAATCTCCGCCTTCATCGTCATCAACAACAAAAGGCGTGGGCGAATGGCACCACAAGGTTAGCAGACCTCGGTGGTGAAAAGGCCGGTACAGCCTGACGAGATGGCTAAGCGTGAATTCAAGCCCCGCCTTCTGCTCAAAAAACCTTTCCATCAACACAATTCGCCAAAACGACGGGTGTACCTACGCCAAGGTAACCCGATACTTCACA
Source organism: Nicotiana attenuata (assembly GCF_001879085.1). Lineage (NCBI taxonomy): Eukaryota > Viridiplantae > Streptophyta > Magnoliopsida > Solanales > Solanaceae > Nicotiana > Nicotiana attenuata. The sequence goes on from NW_017671543.1 coordinate 228,291, forward strand.
CAAAAGTCGAGCACGACCCTGTCAAGAGGTCCCAGTGTGAAGGGATACATATATACATTCAGGAATCCATCGACATGGTCAGCGATACCCTGATCCGGGGAAAGCACCTGTAGCGCTACCTCCTCTCCCCATCCACAGTCTCTCCTCACCAACTCTAGGTGCTCTTCCCTTATCAAAGATGTAGTCTTCAAGTTAAACTCCCGAGGATCCTTAGCATTGGGAGCGGAGCTCTCCCTTCTCTAACAAGCGGACCCTGAAGCAGCAGTCGTAGCCATGGCAAGACTAGAGGTGCCAGAGCAGAAACCTGCACAAACAATCTGGTACTAAGGTAACGAAGGGCTCGACGCTGAAACAAGAGGAAATATCTAAAAAGTGGATCTCCCAAGAAGCGGAAGCAACCCCATATACACGTGGAAACAGCAACAGCTCGCCTGCCCGAGATATGCCCCGGGAGGCCAATGACTTCGAATGCCAGTCCCGAGGCAGTACTCGACCTCGAGGACCCCCGTCGAAGAGAAGTTAGGCTTTAAGAAGCCAACAACTCCATCTCCAGTCTCGAGGTAATGCCCGACCACGAGGACCTCTGTCAACATGAAGCTAGGCTCCTTGAAAACCTCCAACACCATTATGGGGCCCGAGATAGTAGCTGAACTCGAAGGAACCCCCCTAGGGGAGAAACAGGAAATTCGAAGCTCCGCCCAAAGAGGCTCGGCCTCAGGGCACCGTCAAAAAATTCGAGTAATCAATCATCTAGGACCTATCTACAGCGTCTTAGAAGGGTTATCTTCGACAAGTTCAAGGCAAATCTCCAGGCGTCCTAAGACAACTTCACTTAGACACCGCCCTCAAGAACTTCAAGTCTCAAAGTATTATCTCTATGAGACTCGAGGGTCACGATGGCCCGGGTCTATCAGACCAATTCAAGCTCGATCCGAGAAACAACGGTGGGCTTAAAAGGGAGCCATTTCTATCAAACAAAGCCGAGAAAAATACTCGTGTTCGAGCCGAATGTTGATGATCGGCAACATAAGCATACATTAAGGGTCATCGCAAAAATCAAAGGAAATATAGCAACCATCAAAGGCAGAAGTCAAAAAATATCTTTATATTTATAAGAATTTGCTTACAATAGCCCTTGAAGGGTCCTTACACATGATTACAAAAGCTTACAAAGGGTCCCAACACAGAAGCACTTCAGAGGAGAAGACGAAGAAGAAAGTAGGAGGAGCAGGAAGGGATGAAAAAATGCCATAGCCCGCCGAAGGTCGAGGACCCTCATCGGCCAAGAGAGCCTCGGACCAACAACGAATTTGGCGGGCGTTGACTCCGCTTACACGGCTACTTCAAACCCGCTTCTTGGGGCATTGAGCCGTGCAAGCCACCAGCCAGGGGTGGAGTGCTACGCCGGGCCGGGAAATGAAGGTGAGCAGCGGTGTATAGTCCGAGCCCCCTTATGAGCAATGGTGTATAATCCAAACGACTTTCTAAAAAACAGAGGAAGACGACCCCCCGTGTGTCATCACCTCGAGTCAATAGCGGCAACAATAACAACCTTAATGACAATAGCAGCAACGTCGAGACAGTGTAATCTTGTTCGGCATAGAGAACCTCTGGCAAGTCGCCACTACGCAACTGATGAGAATGCTGCCACACGACCTTAGGGCCGTGAACCCTAAACATGGCAGTTAACAATAGTAGAAGATGGTGAAAAGATGATGAATAACAACGGACGAGTGAATGGAAAAAGACACTTAGCTGAAAAAATAGCATCAAAGTTCGCCCATTTATAGGGAGAAATCACACGGTCTTTGATGTCTTCGAAAGACGGATCGGTAGGCGCAATTAATGCGTTCTTGAAAACCGAATCGACGGCAGTACTACCACTTAGAGGAACGAGAATCGACAATGCATTGGATGATGTCGAAAAGACAAGTCCAAGGGATTTCCCGGTTGTCGCAAAGGCTCACGTCATAGGCTGTATCACCGATATGACATCGGCGCAGGGAACTTAAAGAGTTGGTCATCAAATTCGTTTCCTATCACCTCGATCTAGGAAACGCAGAGACTATCTGTATACGGCAAAATCGGAGGGTCCAATTTCCCGTCTTTTAAGCATCTCTGAAGATTGACTCAAAGCCTCGAGGCTGCAAAGATGCGCTCGAGTCTTCTCCCTCGGGGCCCATCGGCACCCCCCTCGGAAGGATATTGATTGGGGGTAAAGTAGAAATAGGAGTTCCCAAGACACAGCTAAATCTGTCACGGCTAAGTCTGGCAAAGCATAGACCGGCTACTCTGAGCCCTACTCGAGGCATCATTTCAACCGTCCTATCTTCACACCTTTACAGCTAATGTGTACCTTACCTTCTAAACTTCTCCCCTTCTATATAAAAGGGATTCTAATTATTTTGTACGGCACTGATGTTTCTTCAAAGACTCTACATGAAATATGTGATAACTCTCTCTCTCTTTCTATCTAAGATACTCTCTCGACACTGTTGTTCTATCCTATTATTTTCATACTTGTTTCATATTCATTGCTTGTTTATTGCTTATCATTGGCTATAAAGAGCCTCCTTTAATATTATTGAATCTGTTAGCCCTTCCTCAAATTTCGCCGATAGCTCGAGCCCGAGCTCGAGACTCGACCTCGAGGCCCCAAATCGACCAGCTCGAGGCCCCGAACGGTTATCTCTCGGTTCAATTACTGATTTATTTTAGCTTGCGTCTCACCCTGAAACCACGCACTCACAGCATCATCTGCTCCATGACTAGCATAAAATAGATCACGTATTTTTAGAGTCCCATCAACAAATTTAATTGTTATTACCATTTTCACGGTAAACAACATGCATCTTCATGCATTTATCACCGTGCTATGGCTGGTTGGGTAGTGATGCATATTCATTTACCATCGTGCTACGGTCGGTTGGGCGGTCATGCAAATTCATTTACCACCCTGCTTCGGCTGGTTGGGAAGTCATGCATATTCATTTTCCATCGTGCTACGACCTGTTGGGCAGTCATGCATTTACCACCGTGCGAAGGCCGGTCGGGCAGTTACCATCAGTTAGGTAGTTATGTATAAGTTTTTACCACCGGTTGGGCAGTCATACATTTACCACCGTGCAACGACTGGTCGAGCAGTTACCACTGATTAGTTGGGTAGCCATGCAGTATACATATGGATAACAGTCTCAAAGAAAAACATTATATATATAAGTATAGTAAGTATGCATATACAGAGATTCATGTTGATTCTTATATCTCTTTAATTAATGTTGACTTATGGTTATGTTTCAGTTCTGCCTTACATACTCAGTATATTTTTTGTACTGACGTCCTTTTGTTGGGGACGCTGCACTTATGCATGTAGGTATAGATAATCAATTTGACGAGCCCTCATAGTAGATGAGGTTAGCATTCACCGAAGGATCAGTAAGACTCCACCTCATTCGGAGTGCAGTCGAGTCTATGAGTCATCGTTTTAGAGTTTTGCTACAGATTTGTGGGTAGGCCGGTACCCTATCCCATTTGACATCAAATAATCTTAGAGGCTTTGTAGACAGAGATTCATTTTGCACAGTATGTTTGAGGCCTTGACGACCCATATGTATTCTTGTTTTAAGAACGATGGTTCATTAATGCAACGTTTTCCCACTTATAGTTTACATTACAAGTTGTGGCCATGTTGGCCCATGATAGTTGTAGAAGAAAAAAATGATTTACAGAGTGGTTCACTCGGGCCAGTGCGACACCCGGTGCCAGCCACGCCTCCCTAGGTTTGGGGCGTGATAGATGGCCCTGAAGATGGAGATGGAGGTATCGAGACTGTACTGCTAGAATGCCCAACAATAGTGGAAGGCATGGCTGCTGTGGAATGCATGGCTGCTCAATCTGCAACTACCATCGAAGGCTCATCAGACTGGCCCAGAGTAGTAGTTGGCTAATCCTTGTTCTTCGGGTTCCTCGGGTCCTTTAAAGAGTACCATGTGAAAGGATGCTTCGCCCGCACCTTTGTATCAAAACCCTTTGACTTATCTCCTACATCTGTAAGATACTCCATGATAGAGTTTGGATATGGGTAGGAGCTCTCACCCTGCCTACCGACCAGAGACATATTGGCTGACATGATGGCACCCACATTGATTGGGTATCCGACCATGATAGAGGCAACTAGGATTGCCTGTGGGACTCGGAGATTGTTTTTATTCCGGCTTGGGTCTATGCAGCTGCACACAAATGTTTTCCAACCCTTAGCTTCAGTGTTGAGGGTGTTTCGCTGAATGGGAACCCCTGCTGTGACCCATGATGGTGTTGGTTCTAGAGCTATCAGTATCTACGCTTGCCATGTGCGAGCTGCATCACCCAATGCAAACTTCTCCAAATATTATACCGGCTCCACATCCTCGAGCCCCAAATAAGTGTTCAGTGAGGTTTTATCAAATCTAACTTTTAGGTTCCTCACTTTAGTCACCTTAGTCCCTTTCTTGATGTGCACCATGTTGGAGTAGAATTCTCGGACTTGGTGCTCCTTGGCATCCACCACGCTTTGAGTGAACCATGTCCACCCTTTTCTCTCCCGGAACTATCTTGCCACATTCGGGTTGTATCTATCCAAGTCCTTCAAAACAAATTGACGCTCAAGTGTGAGCGAACTCTGGGGCCACCACTCTCGGAACCTATTGAAGGCAGTCAGGCTCACGAATCTATCTTCCTAAACCTCTTTCTTCTTCGACCTCTCAAGGCCGACAACATGGGTATCACCACCTCGACCGTCATCTGGAGTATCATCATCATCATCATCAATTGTAACCGGTGCGGCGGGGATTTGAGTATAAAAGGGCTCTGAACCCTGGCTATCATCTTCCGAACCCTTAGAAGAGCTAGCTGAGGTGAAAGGATCATCTCTGAGTTGGAGTCTACCGGAAACTGCCTTGGCTGTGACTCTGCATCGGGCTGTTCTTGCACTGAATTGCCTTCTGATGTGTCCCTAAACGGGAGATATGAGCTGGACTCAACAGGCTCCGAGGCTCTCCCGGATATTGCTTTCTTTACTATTGCTCTTTGCACTGCGAGTGGCATGTTACCCCTGCCTCAGCCTCGGGAGGGTTCACCCCTCCCTTTGGATGTATCAACTCTTCCCCCTGATCTAACCATTGTCTGCAATACATAGCAAAGGGAATCAGTTATAGTCTAAAGTTCAGAACATCACACAGTTGCAGAAAGAAAAATAGTTGCAGGATACAGAAGTGTGGTCCACACATTCTTGAGTGCGGCCACAGATGAAAATATGCGGATCGCACAATTTTGAAGTGCGACCGTAGTGGTATTTCTGCAGTCCGCACAATTTCATGTGCGATAGCACAATTGAAGTGCGGAGGGCACAATTTGAGTGGGGCCGCACAAATTATACTTCAAGCATGCAACTCTCTAATACCAGAGAACTACTAGATCTGTGGCCGCACACACTTTTCTGCAGCCGCGGTCCAATTTCTGCGGACTGCACAATTTTGAGTGCGGTCCGCAGAATAAATGAACAATAATTGGCCTAGCCTAATGATCTGCGTACCGCACAATTTCTTGTGCGGCACAATTCAAATACACACGGCAGTTAACTGAGGGCTTTTTCATTCAAGCACAAATTTGACATGGTATTAGCAATTTAGTCATGATACACAGTTTAGTCATCCCCCAATAGCAAATAGGAAGTTACCCACATAATTTTAAGCACACATGATGATGAATTTTACATTAGGCCTCAAAATGACCAAACTAACTATGAATAAAAATTAAGAAAATTGAAAAATCTAAAGATGGATTGAACATACCAGTAACGTAGTGATGCAAGGAATTATCAAAGAGGATGAAATGAGTGTGAGATGTTTGAAACAACTGAGTGCACTGTGCTTGCCTTAGTGTCAGATTGTCACACCCCAAAATCAAGGAGCACGATCGGCGCTCAACCGAGTAAATCCAACTGAGCAAGCCTGTTAGATTTCATTCTATCCAAATTGATTCATGAATAAAGAGGAGATCTACTCCATTAATCAAATTCGGAAAGTATTTCATTACGACTTCCGTTTCATTTCCATTAGCAACTTCATTCATTATTTCCAGAATAATACAAGTTTATAGATTTAATGAAAAACATGTTTTTCCAAATACCAACATTTTTGGTTCCACTTCGAACATCAAGCACCACCCACAAACTGTCTACGGAGCCTCTAAGTAACTGAAGAGTAATAAGGAAATGCTGGCTACAAAGCTCTGGCTATACCTCAAAACATGATGATAAAATGAACAAATGATACATAAGAAACAAAAGGTAAAGGACCCCGAAATGAGGTGGGGCTCACCAAGTCAGCTGAAAAGAGGATACCGCTATCACCGATTGATGCCGCCTGCTATGGAATCACCTGTATCAATTAAAGATACAACGCCCCCGGTAAAGGGGATGTTAGTGTCATTGAATAGCACTAATATGTATAGCTAAAAATCCTCTTTCAAAATAGAATAATCATATAAGAAAAGAAACCATCGAAACAGCAAGTCACTATCAACAATATCCAAATGTCCAATTGAAACATAACGATTTTTAAAGTACAAAAATAATATATATATATATATATATATATATATATATTTTGTTGGGAGATCATTAGAACCGATATACCATCGTCTTTTTTAGCACGGAGTACGATTAGGCCCGATCGGCTTGGCCATCTCCCCACGGACAATGTGGTTTGACTTGGTGATGCGAAAGAAAGTTGTTACAAGAGTTGTACCACCATGTGCGCAACATGGTGTTTGATCTCCACCTGATCAGCTAGGCCGCCTTCCCACATATGCCGTGTGGGTTGTGTTTACCGTGAAAATGGTAACAACAATTAAATTTGTAAAATGGAATTCTAAAAATACGTGATCTATTCCCGAGCTAGTTTGAGAGGGTGAGTAGTGCTAAATGTGAAGTAAAATAATAAAGATCGAACCAGTAAGGGGCGTTTCCGAGCTTAGGACAAGCCAGTAGATACCTCAGGGCCAGGCCTTGAGCCTACCTCGGACCTATCAAAGATAACCTTATCGACGATAATCGGCAAGGGGACAACAGATAAGTATATGCATACAAGGCTTTATACCATCAATCTTGAGCTAAATGACGAAGAACAAATGAAGAACAATAAAATGTTAGGGCGACCTCAGGGTCGAAGAACACTGATAATTTAGAAGAAAGAAAGAGAGAGATATATATTATTGCTTATTGGAGAAGTGGAGCAACATCAGTCCTTTACAAGATGGGGTGAGTCCCCCTTATATAGGCGAGGGGACTCGGTAAAATATGTATATATTGTTTACAAGAGTAGAAAGATGGGACTGCCTATTGCTTGTCATCTCAGTAGGGTACAGATAAACCGGCCCTGTTAGGTGTAGCCATGTGCTCCGGAGTCATCTTCTCTTACCCTGACCTCGAGCCCTGCTTCCTTTGATTGGACCTCGATGAGCCCGGAGGTCGAGGACTCGATCATAGCCTTCTATCCTCGGGGTCTCGAGGGAGGCTTCCCAAATTGTCTTGATAGCAAAAATCAAGTCTTCTGATTTTTACCGCGTACAGATAGTCTCCGCATTTCCCATGATGAAGTGATGGGAAATGATTATGGCACTCGACTCCTCAGCTCTTTTTGACGATGCTATAACGACGATTCAGATCGGGGCGCAATCTCCCTTAACCGATGGCGTGTTTCGTAGATCTCTACTCGATGTCTTGTCGTTTTCGCTCTTCGAGGAAAAAGTGCTGCCGTCGGTTCATTTTTTCAAGAAGGTAATAATTATACCCGTCGGTCAATCTTATAGAGCATCGATTACCGTGTTGTTTCCCTCTATAAATGAGGGCGTTCTGTGGTACTACATCTTTCACCTCAAAACTTCCGCTGGGGTGTTTTGCTTCTTCCTTCCCATCGTCTTCTTTTGTTTTCGATCACCATGATGGGAGCTTTCTACCTCAAGGCTGTTTGGGGGAAATCTTCTGGGCCATATCGAGTCCTCCTGCCGGGGTCTACCTTTATTGAACGTAAACATATACGTTGGTCGCTGCTGCTACCATTGGCTCGAAATGACGATGGGAGGAGAGTTGGTTTCACCTTTGCTTAGACGGTTATTCGGATTATGCACCGCTGCTCAAAAGGGGGCTCGGAAGATCCACCGCTGCTCACCTTCATACCCCGGCTCGACGTGGAACTCCGTCCTGAACCGGGATCTTGCATGGCTCTCTACTTAAAGAAGTGTATTTGAAGTAGCCGTGCAATCAGGGCCGAGGATTGTTTGGCCCGCTCCCTCTCCGAAGCCTCCTTGGCCAAAGAGGGTCCTCGAGCTTTGGAGAGCTGTAGCGCTTTGTCGTCCTTTCCTGCTCCCTGGTTGCTCTTCCTCGGCTGTGTCAAAGTGGACAACTGATATAGGGCTTCCGGGGGCGATCCTGGAGATACTTCCTTCGAGGGTAGAGTAGGTTTGAGACCCCTTCCTCAAGTATTTTCTTTTGTCATACCCGTGTCGGGAACCTTTTGTAGGCTTTGTACTTTGTATGTGATGTCCCTCCGGGGCTTTGTAATCGAACGCTGTGATCTCTCGGGGATTTTTATACTTTGTAAACTTCATTTATGAGAAATGAACTTTGTTGTCCTCTGCTTTCGAATTTGCTCTATTTCCTTACGCTTTCATGCCCATCGAGGCTTTTCAGATGCATTCCTTCGTGTTGCTGATCGCTGATATTAATTTTGTATGTGAGCGTTCGCTTTGATTTCCCACCGATTGACATGGTCCTTTTTGGTCCTACTCTCGTCCTTCGGGATAATTTTGGGTCGATCTGACGGGTTGGTGCTTGTAGAGTCTCCCGAGTTATTCGGAGATTGCACGTTGAATTTCGGGGCCTCCGGGGGCACTGCTCCGGATGTAGGCCGTCCTCGGGTACCTCGGAGACCTTATTGATCTGGGCGTAGATGGTCCCTTTGGGCCGCGTGAGATAGATCTTTGTTTCTCCTTTGGTGTTTGTTTGCTTTCACGCCCTTCGGGATTTTTAAATGCCTTCTGTTGCTTGTGGGCCGTTGTAGTTTGTCCGAGTCAGGATGGCCGATGTCATCCCTGAGGAGTTCCTGCCGTTCCTCGAACGGTGGAATCACACACGTAAGTGGGGCGCTTTGCCGTTCCTTCAGTTTTTGTTCATAGCAAAAATCGGCCAAGTAATCGGTATTATTCCCTTTGTTGCAGCAACTTCGTGGGCGCCGGGCCAAGTTCACGATCTGCCCGGTTGGGTTCGGAGGTTTGTGACCCATTCATCTTGCGATGAACGCAAGTGGCGATCTATGTCTCGCATCAGGTGGGGAGTGGATCATCAAGGTATGTGCGTATATTACTTTTCTTTTCTGCCGATATGTTCCTGAGGTGGCATTTTCCCACCTCATCCATGCTGGACGCGTTGTTTTTGCAGATATCGGGTGGTTTCTCAGGGCGAGGCAGTGTTTTCCCGGAGAAGAGATGGAATCGTCGGCTTTCGAGCCGCGAGACGGCAACAACAAGAGGATCCGGGACCCATCGTGCGAAGGAGCTTCAAGTGGCACTGGCCGGGCTTGTATTTCTTAGGACGGGGCATCACCCGAGTTGGCTGCCCCCGAGGTACCTGTTTCCCGGCGAGCGGTATTATCAGGAGTGTGCTATGATTTGGGGAAAACTTGTCATCTTCATTTTGCGGTGAGTTCGCGCATGATTCTCTTCATACCCCGCGTCTTTCTCCCCTTATTGAATCTTTCTTGCGCAGGCCTGTGATAGGCTCATGTCCGAGTTGCTTCATCAAAAGGCCAAGTTCCAGAGGGTTCGGTATGAGGGAGAATCTCTTGGGCTTCTTTGCAAGGAGAAAGAAGTTGAGCTGCAGCATTGGCGATATGAGGCGTATCGGAACTCGAACTATGAGAGCTATTTGATGCAGCAGGTAATTTCCCGCAGTGCGTTCTTTGCTTCTTTTTAATTTTTAAGGCTAACTTCTTTTTGCCGTGTTAGCTGCAAAAAAAGACAGAGGCCTTGGAGTACCTCAAGGGTGAGGTGAACCGTGTCAGGGCAACCTGTGAGGAACTGAGGGGCCAGGTGCGGGCTCAAGCCTTGAAGGAGGTGAGTGCTTCAGCCAAGATTCCTGCCTTCGAGGCCCAGCTCAACTTGTCCCGAAGTAACGCCAAGGTTCAAGCGGATATGATCGAGAAACTGGAGTCTAAACTCTCGAAGGTCAGGAGCGAGGTAGTTGACGCCCGGGCGGAAGCGGCGCTGAGCCGAACCAAGGCAGATCATGAGATGGCGATTTGCATAAAAGAGGCTGCTGATGCCCAATCTGAGATGAGGCAAGCCCTTGATCGTGAGAAGAGGATCGAGGAATATGTTCGCTGCCGATTTGGAGAGAAGTGTTCGAGGAGGTTGGAGCGAGAAGCTTTATCCTCTCGGAGGAATTGGCTCAGGCAAGGGCGGACGAGCGTGATGCTCAATCACTCCTCGCGGGTGTTGTAGAGGACGATCTTGACGGGTTGTAGCCTCCTGGTACAAAATATAGCTCTTCTTACTATTTTGTATATAGCTCCTACTATTTTGTATCTTGGTCTACGGCGCGCGCAGAGCGTGCCTGTAGATGGAGAATGTTTTCGTCGTATATAATGTAAGGAGAATTTCAAAGCGTTATTCTTTTTGTACCTTTTTTCTGTCGTTGCTCTTTATCGTGTAGATTGGTTTATGGGATCGGTCCCTGAGCCGTGCTATGGCTCGAACCCTGATTGGCCTTCCGGCCTTTTCCCGTCTTCATGGGCGGAGGGTGATGAACCTATGTGCTCCTAGACCAAAGCGTTTTTGCGGGCGCGTGGCCTGGGGATTTGTCGCGACTATTGATAGCGTCGTAAGGGCCGTGCTTTTAGGCATATGGTGATTGAATTGCCTTCGGGTTCAGTTCCCGAGTCGGGATCCTGACTCGGGCTTGTCTTACCCTCGAGCCCGTTCGGGGTGGTGATAATGACTTTCGTTCTCTACCCTTGGGCGTTTTGCGACTTTCCGGGTTCAGTCTTCGAGTTGCATTGCGATCCGAGCTATAATCGACCCTTAAATTTCATCTGAGTTTTTGGCCAGCGATGGTGACCTTCCGCGTTGCTAGGCCCTCGGGACCCTTTAGTTTGAGGCTCGGAGGCATGCTTATTTGGCGATAGTGGCACTTATGTTGCTTGGTCGTAGAGACCTTTCGATATAGGGCCCGGAGGCTCGCTTAGCCGGCGACAATGGCACTTATGCTGTTTGGTCGTAGAGAGCTTTTGATATGAGGCCCGGAGGCTGTGCTTGGTTTAACTATTTTGGATCCGGTCTCCGAATCGGGTTACGATTCGAGCTCTCTTTAATCCTCAAGTTGTCAATTTTCAATTTGATGGTCGCAGAGACCTTCCGGTGTGAAGCCCAGAGGCTTTGCTTAGCCGGCGACAATGGCACTTACGTTGTTTGATGTGAGGCTCGGAGGCTTTTGTAGGCTTTATTTTCCTCTTGTTAAGGTCTTATTGATTATTTTGCCTGACCCATCGTCGGTTCTAAAAGAACCTCGATTTCAAGTCGTAATCGGCGATGTTTTGAGCACCTCGGAAGGTTCATAGCCCATAGGTCGAGTAGATCGATGCTTTTTCGATTTTGGAGCCGACATGGTCGGGAATCATTTTTTGCCTGTTGAGGGAAGCTTGTGTTTTAACCGGTTCTATCCGAAGTAGATTCGGAGGATTTTTTAGCAACAGTCGGGCGTCCCCGAGTCGCATTTTTTGGGCTGTAGCTGCCGTTCCGACCGTAGTCGTATGCATTTGGCCGGGGCCATTTTTGATCCCGAGAAGTAGTTTTAGGCGTCCGCACCGAGGGTATGCCCTTTAGGAATTCTTACAAATGCGACGTGTAGCCTAAATTGCGAAATCTTTCATGCCGGTTGAGGTCTTACAATTTGTTATGCCTGTTGAGGTCTTACAGTTTATCATGCCTGTTGAGGTCTTACAGTTTATCATGCCTGTTGAGGTCTTACAGTTTATCATGCCTGTTGAGGTCTTACAGTTTGTCATGCCTGTTGTGGTCTTACAGTTTGTCATGCCTGTTGAGGTCTTACAGTTTATCATACCTGTTGAGGTCTTACAGTTTAGGGAGAATAGATCTGGTTTTGCCGAGGCTGCCCATTAGGGTCTTAAAATTTCGGATTTTCCATTGTGTGGCGATTGGCGACAGTCTCCGAGTCGTCGAGTTCGCTTGAAGACAGCTTCTCGTGAGCTCGGAGCTGTTTTTCGGAGGCTTGGTGAGCCCGGAGTTCCGACTCTGGAGTCGTGCAAGTTGTCGAGTTGCTCATGGTGAGTCTATGAATATATCGGATCATTTTAGGCCTGAATACCACCTTTCTATAGTCTTGGGGCCATATCGCGAGGGCTTTGTGAGCCCGGAACCTCATCCCTGCGGTCGCGAGGGTGCCGAATTGATTAAGTCTCCGAGCGTTTCGGGCGTATTTGATGTAGAGGTTTTTTGCTGGGGATAAGCCGAAATATTTTTCTTCGAGGCGTCGAATGCTTGGAAAATACTCTTTATTGCTTGGCGAAAATATAAGTTGTAAAATACATGTTGTTCTGTTGCTGTGAGTCTGGTCTACATGGGTGTGACTCTCCTGATTATCTGACGTGTTTGTATGGTCCCATATTGGAAAATAGAGAGAGATTGTGGACATGTTGGGTGCAGTCCTGTTAATAATCTTATTGGCGGAACCCTCTTCCTGATAAAAACCCGATCGAGGAGAGAATGCCAGGTGGCCCCATGGCGGCCGCGGATCCTCGAATTGGGATCTAGAACCACTGAATGCCTCGGCTTCCTGCCAACGTACAGATTAGCAACAAGAAAAGAAAAAGGGAAATGATAAAAGGATGCTGCGTTCCTGGGAGTATGTCCCTCGGCAGCCGTATTCCTCGTCCGGCCAGGCCGGGTCGAAGACGCGAGTGCTCTTACCCTTTGACCTTATTTGAGGAAAACGCTGGTCATGGGCGTAAGGCGAGGAATCTCCCTCTGTCGCTTGTAGCCAGATGCTTTGGCTCTGCGTCTATCGTGGAGTTTCACACCCTTGGAGGAGTAGGGCCGGGGTTGTGTCCCGGGCAACATATTCGCCGTTGTCTGCACAAAGCGTCTGCATCCTTTTTCACCTGACGTATTAGCCCGAGCTCGGGCGGGCCGCACTGGGGAAGCAATTTGGATGTTGTGGCAATCGCCATTGGGACACATTAACGGTCCGACGCGAGGGCGACATTGGTCCGGACTGTCCTATTTGCTTTGGCCCGACATTGTCGGTACATCTTTGGTTGATATACCTGTAATCATTAATATATGTTTATTTGAAAATGAGCTCTAACGAAAGAAGGGATTACCAGTACGTTAATGCGATGCCGAGGTGGAGTTTCGGCGTCCTTTTTCCTCGAGCGAGAGGGTGTCTTTGGGGAGTACTCCCCGAGATCATCCCCTTTTGGCGACGGGCGCTTGCATTCTACTTTCAACGGATCTTTGTGGGGTGCCGCAATCCTTTAAAGGTCGTGACGATATGCCGCGGCTTGCCGGATCTGCTTTGTTCGATTCCCCCTTGTCCGTTGAGCTGGATCCGGGTTCGCTTGCTTGGTGATGCTTTGTGCTCACCTTTGTTGGATGGCGTAGTTGCTGCTCTCTTGGGTCTGTAACTCTGATCATTTCGTGACTCTCGTGGCGGGCCATAGTTTCCTTGGGGGAGATTTTGGTCGAATAGGTCCGAGCCACCCGGAGTTTCCAACTTTACTTATGGTGACCACTATGCTTGGAACTGCAATGTTGAAATCAAACTTTATCGGGCGAGGTTTCCTTGCTAGTTGCGTTTTGTTGAATTTGGTATCATTGGGGGTTCCTCGAAGGTGTCGCCTTCGGGCCACCGCCTTGTTGTTGCGAGATGCGCTGTGCCTTGGATCGTTTCTTCCGTTCGCGACATGCGGACGATGACTCCATTCGTTCAGTATCGGCCTCTCTGTTGGGGATTTGCCTGGATACGCCGATCCAGCGGGAGTCTCTCGAGGGCTATCCGCGGCTCTGACTTGGGTCCGATGTTGGTTGCTGGTATATGACCAAGCCTCGACCGTATATTTGGCTGAGCTTCGCTCGAATTTCTCCGAAGCTGCCGGGTATGCTTTGTTCGGGTTTTGGGCGAAGGCCCATGCCACCCTACTATTTGGGACCGGGAGTAATCTCGTTTGTCTTGTCGGATAGCGGGCGCGACTTCTCGTGATATTTTATTTCTTCTTCTTCTCCCGGCCTTCGGTGCGTTGAGCTCTTCTGGTATTATTTTGATTGCGTTGGCGCGTGCTTCCACGGATCGCGATAGTATGGTGAGCGAGTTCCCGAGATCGGGTGTCGAACAATGATGCAGCGTCGTAGTTTCTTCCGGGGGAATTTCGTCAAATCTATTCATCGGGGCATGCCCGAGTTCTCCATTTTGAGGGTTGTCATTCCTGAACGGGAGTGCGTGAGTGGTGATGTACTTGTGAGAACTTAGGGTCCTGTCATCCCTAGGTTATTTCGTTGTTTCTGACTTCTGCGAAATGATCCTGGGACCGTATCCCCGGGAGACGGTTGCTGTAGGAGTCTCCGCGATCGTGAGTCGATCTTTTCGATAATGTCCTCTAGCATTCTTACCGTTACAAGGTAGGTCGTTGGTTCGTCATTGCCCGATACCTTGGATACTGGCTCGGGGTGAGTAGATATTTCGGGTGCTATCGCACCAAGAGCCTCTGGGCGGCTCTGCAGCTGAGAGATAGCCAAACGTTGTTCCTGCAACTTCTCAAAAATAACACGTAGATCAACTTGCCGTTCTACCGGGGCTGGGATTTTTTGGATTTCCTATCGGTTAGCGTGTTGCGTGCCATCATTGAAGCACAAGACTTCGTTACCTCGCTGTGCAGCATGTGAATCCATATCCACTCGGACCGATCTAGATGCGTTATCGGGGTCCTGCGATGTCGCGCCAGCCGTTAGGGTGGCCACATTGTTTTCCTAGCGATTTGTGGGGTTATCGTCCTCGATTTCCCTTATCGAGCTGACTATTAACCTGAAATCGAAAGGTCTCGGGCAAGAAAAAGTGTGAGAGATATCGTGCGTTTAAATGACGAAACTAGCAAGAAAATAATCACTATTATTTTTAGCCCCACAGTGGGCGCCAAACTGTTTACCGTGAAAATGGTAACAACAATTAAATTTGTAAAACGGGATTCTAAAAATACGTGATCTATTCCCGAGCTAGTTTGAGAGGGTGAGTAGTGCTAAACTTGAAGTAAAATAATAAAGATCGAGCTAACCAAAACGATAATCGAACCAGTAAGGGGCGTTTCCGAGCTTAGGACAAGCCAGTAGATACCTCAGGGCCAGGCCTCGAGCCTACCTCGGACCTATCGAAGATAACCTTATCGAGGGTAATCAGGAAAGGGATAACGGATAAGTATATGCATACAAGGCTTTATGCCGTCAATCTTGAGCTAAATGACGAAGAACAAATGAAGAATAATAAAATGTTAGGGCGGCCTCGGGGTCAAAGAACACTGATAATTTAGAAGAAAGAAAGAGAGAGAGATAGAGAGATATTATTGCTTATTGGAGAAGTGGAGCAACATCAATCCTTTACAAGGTGGGGTGAGTCCCCCTTATATAGGCGAGGGGACTCGGTAAAATATGCATATATTGTTTACAAGAATAGAAAGATGGGACGGCCTATTGCTTGTCATCTCAGTAGGGTACAGATAAACCGGCCCTGTCAGGCGTAGCCAGATGCTCCGGAGTCATCTTCTCTTACCCGAACCTCGAGCCCTGCTTCCTTTGATTCGGACCTCGATGAGCCCGGAGGTCGAGGACTCGATCATAGCCTTCTATCCTCGGTTTCTCGAGGGAGGCTTCCCAAATTGTCTTGATAGCGAAAATCATGTCTTCTGATTTTTACCGCGTACAGGTTGGCTTTTTTTTTTCCAATTCACAGGTACCAGTTTCATCCCAATTTTGGGAAATAATCACAATTTCACCCCAAATGAGGGGAATAATCACAATCCACCCCTACACTGGCACGTGTAGTTTTAGGTGTTGCCTTATGACCCACCCTCCCTCGATTTTTACTAATGATACTCCCAAAACATTTTTAGTTTGATTTGCACACAAAGGTAACCTAAATACAAATGTATTCATCTCAGAATCTTTCACATTGTATAGATCTTTATTATTATTTTCAACCATTTATATTAACAATATCTCCTTGGATCTTCGGGCCTTTCACAAGTATCTTCCTATTACAGATTTGTAAAAATCTCAAATTTCTCAGAGATTCTATACGGACAAGCGACCACTTCAATCGACATGTACACATATGATAGGATGTGGGATATTCTCTCATGTTACTCGATAGTGAAAAGGTTTCATGATGATACTCGCAAGAGAGTAGAGTCACTGTTCAAACCATAGAAGCCATATACACCAGTGAGAAAAAGAGTGACTTGAGAAGGATCGCAACACTAGGATGCTTTACATGGAACTTGACACCACATAGGTAAACTTTACGACGGTGCATGCATAGGCACAAGTGAGCAGATGTTGTCCATTTAAATAAAAAGATTGTGTAAGGAATTCATCGGGTATAGTCCCTTGTTGACAATTTACGAAAGCATGTGGTAAGTAGTAATCTTAGAGTTATAACTCAATTCAAGGACATAATTATAGAGCTCAATCCCATAAGAGGTTGTAAATCAGAGAATTTGTGATAGAGTGAATTCACGAATAATGTGTCTCGTTCAAAGAGTAGGTTCATGCAATGTTTTGTGATTCAAAATCTTGCTGAGGCCGTGTTTATGAGAACTCTTCAATATGGATGTACATATACAACAAGTAGAATTTTTGTGTTGTTCATATTGATGTACTAAGCAGTGACTTGGTGACTTTAGGTTGATAGGGTAATAGCTTAATCGATACCCCTCGACTCCACATCCCTAACATACGTTGGTACCATACTGATATACTACGTGATCTGGTGGTGCAGTGACATTAATAAGGACAAGGGCACTACCCTTAGCAACAGGTTCTACCAATCCCTCCATGGCTCGCATTCTCTTACCAAACTCTTGCGCAATCTCCCCCGGATTCACTGGTGGGGTCATTCCCCCCTTACTGCTTCAAACTCGTGGATTATGGTATCAACATTACTTATCTTGGGAATAAGACATAGCGAGGAAATTAGCTCTCTATCTTGAGTTCTACTGCACGATCTGGAGTATCGAAGAAGGGTGAAATTCCTAAATATCCGAATAGCCTCCAACTTATAGATGTGGTCGACAACATACCGATAAGAAGGACTCTACTAGACACAACTCCGAGACATCCTAGGACACTTTAAAACCTTAGGCTCTGATACCAAGTTTGTCACGCCCCAAAACCGAGGAGCGCGACCAACGCTCAACCGAGTAAACCCGACTGAGCAAGCCTGTTAGATTTCATTCTACCCAAATACATCTTTGAATAAAGAGGAAATGTACACCATTAATCAAATTCTACAAATATATCATTAACGACTTCCATTTCATTTCCATTAGCATCTTCATTCATAATTTTCAAAATATTACAAGTTTTATACATCTTTGCCAAATATCAATATTTCCAATTCAATTCCCCATTATCAAACACCATCCACAACCTGTCTACGGAGCCTCTAAACAAAACTGAAGAGTAGTATGGAAATGCCGGCAACAAGGCTCTGGCTATACCTCAAAATACAAGTACATGACGAACAAATGATACAGAACCCCAAAATGAAGTGGGGATCACCAAGTAGGCTGAAAAGAGGATGCGCCACTAGCTGCGACCAACACTGTCTGCTATGGAACCGCCTACATCCATTTAAAGAAGTAGTGCCCCTGGCAAAAGGGACGTTAGTACTGTCGAATAATACTAGTATGAATAGCTAAAAGTCCTCTTTCAAAATAGAATGCCAATATAAGAAAAGACAACCATGTAAACAACAAGTAACAATCAATAATATCCAAAGGCCAAGTTAAACATAACAATTATTCAATATACAAAAGTACATATGGTAAAAATGAAACTCGGGATATGAAGACAATACTATTATTGGATAGAAGATATTTAATACATATTCACCACAATTCACAATACCACTATTCACAATACCATTGTTCACAATATGCACATCACCACCAACTCCCAATTTCAATCACAATTTCTGTGCCAATATATACATATACATATTCCACCATGAATCTTAGCACGGAGTCCGATCTCGGCCCGATCGGCAAAGCCGTCTTATTTGAAACGTGTATCTCAATCACAATTTCATCGTCACTTCCAGTTTCAATATCAGCACAATACCACCATGTGTGCGGCATGGCGTCCGATCATGGCCCGATCGGCTAAGCCGTCTTACCAAGATGTTTCCCTTTTCCATCAATCATCTCATTTCAAATTTATATCACGATATCAATTCATTGGCACTTGGGGCCACAGTCATTACATCATACTTGGCACTTGGCCGCATTTCATAATTCGAGTTCTTTCCACATATTTCACACCAATATCAATTTCAACGTTAAACATTTCAATTCAAGATAATAGGCACGTAAGAGAGCAATTGCAGGTCGTAAGCATAAAGAGGATTTACACATTTCGGCATAACAATCTCAAATCAAACTCCACTTGAAGTCTAGGCATTTTGGCACATGTTTCATATTCTTCACACATTCTCATTTGACAAAATAGCATATTGAAAGCATTGAGACACATCCTGCACATTTATTCTTGCCATACAAATTCATGTAATTCATCCAAACATCTTTATAGATTACCCACAACTAGGCACAATCAATCAAATACATTTGGTACACATAAGAGCAATTAAGAGTATCAACCATATCGAGTTTTCTCACACAATTTGGCATACTAACCTTTATTTGAAACACAACTCAAAGCCGTAACGTTTTAATACGCAACTCATACTTAGAATATATATCTTTATTCATAAGGCTCATTTCGAAATAGTCATGTTTATAGGTAATAACCCGGATTATAAGATTTATGAACTTTGATCCAACCATACTTGAACTTATGAAAACATTTATGGAATTCGTTCTAAGAGAGAAAGTTTAGCCAACATACCTTGTTTAAGCTTTCCTTAAGTTACTACAACATTCTGAAAATTCTAGCAATCCCAATCTACTTTGAGACATAACAAAATTGAATACAAATTAGGAAGATATTCATGGTTTTGGCTTATTTGAGCATTTTATCAAACACTAGTTGTGCATCTTGATTTCAAAGCTCTTTTACAAGATTTCCTTCATTACCTGTTACAATAAGAGAATTTAAGAAGAAACTAAAGCTAAAAACAAAGCTAAGCTAAGAAAAAAGAAATAACAGATTTCATTCATAGCCTGTCAAGATGGCAAGTTCGATACAAATAGGGAAAGTAAGACCTAGGGGTCAAAGTGAAATAAAAGAAACTTAGGGGAAATAAAGTAATTACTTATCGGACTAAAATATAAAAACAAATAACTGATAGGGAAATAATCAAGCCAACTCCCATGTACACTTTCGAAAACATAACGTACTACTTCCCATAGCTGATCCATTTCCATATCGTATCAGTACTGGCCCGTAAACAACACCCTTGTCCTTAAGGGTGGTAATTCCACCGGAATCAAATGGAAATTTTGACGAATCAAAAGAAATTGGAAGACTTTGAAACTTAGCTTCGATAGACCACAAAAGTCCTTCAAAAAGCACTACCTGCAAGCTATGAACAATAGTGGCAAGTTGACAAACTTGTGTATTATTCCCCTTCAGCAATGTTTCAATACCAAATGGAATACAAGATTTCTCATAATTTTGACATGTTAACTTCAGCAACAAGAGAAGCAACCTCAACTTCTTGGTACTAGCATTGTCAACTGTAATTTCAGTGTCATTGTCATGAAACAACTCGGCAACATTACCTATAACTTTAGTATTGATCAGAACAACTGTAAGCTGGTGCTTTTGACGGTGATGAAGTCCAAGAAACTGAAATTTCATATTCTCACAAGCGATAGCAATGAAATGCACCTCCACTCCTGTAGTTTGCATTTGTTCAAAAGCTTTTGCTGCATCTAAAACAATTGCAGTCACTCTCATATCAAACTTCATTAGCTCAAGAAAACAATCTGGTCCACCCTCAATGTTGTACCCACTATTATCAAAGACCAATCTCTTTCCAACCATCAATACTCTTTCCTCCACATTGGCTTGCACTCCTGAATGTATTAGCTGAACATTAAAATTATTCCATTTGATATCTCCAACACAGTACTCATGTATTAAATTCTTGACTGCCTTCACTGCAGTCAACCAAGAATTCTCATGTTTATAACCCCATACAACACAAAGAAAATTGAATATCAAAGGAAGCTTAGCTACATAGAAGTGCCTGCCAAGTGAACCTTCTCTTCTCATCCCAATGTAGAGCAAGCAAACAGGGAATATCATCTTTATCTTCTTCAGTGAGTGGATATCATCACTCCGTTCTTTCATAGTCATCAATCGTTCATTTAAATAAGATGATGTAAATGGCCTTTTATTGAATTGAACATCAAGTACTTCATACTCCTTGTGCAGATTTTCACCAACCATTGCCTTCAAGTAATCCATAATGACAATTATCTTTGAATAATAAGTAGCTAAGAGGATCACCATGCACACCTCATAACTCACTATATGACTTATCCATAAGTCCACATGAGTTATTATACACCAAAAACTTTTTGTGTTGAATAACTGGAGTATAAACCTTCAATTGGAATGACAATTAACATATATGTGTGCTCACCATTATACAAGAATTGTGACTGAACAGAAGAGTTAAGCACACAGCTTCTGCTAACCATAGTACTTAGACTGTCCACTTGAATAAAAGAATAAAATGCACCAAGAGAAAATTTAGCTGCATAGCAAGAGGCACTGAATAGAAGCATATCATCATTGATAAGACCCTTTTCCTCCCCTTTGCTTTTGAATTGTTCACACCGCCCGGTAGAGGCAACCTTGTACACTGAGGATGCTACCGTCTGCTTTACCAATATGTTCTCAACTTGATTAGTTAATAGTTTGACTAATAAGGCATTGGAGTCAGCTGCATGGTCCTTGGTACTATCTCCTCTGATAACATGATGAACACAGAGAGAAGTCCCAGTATAAACATCTACTGGCTGCTCCCCAACAACTAAGTTGACAGCTCTGCCACCATAATATCTCTTTCTAGAGATACATAGTATTCTAGGCTATTGGCTGAACCATCCTTTGAAATTCCAACCGACAAATATAAATAAACTATTGATCACGCACATGAATCGGACGGAAGTCTAGAATCCACTTCCCCATCAAGCCACCCTCATCCTCAAGGGTGATATTTAAAAATGAAGAAGTAACCTTTTTCATTAACTTCCAAATTGAATCTGGAGGTCTCCACCTTTGATGATGATTAGGCGAATCAACCAAGTCAACTTTACAATCATCATTCTCTAATTTGTCTCTATAACTAACACCACATCTACCATGGCCCTTGTTCACCATACTAACACAACCAATGCCGTGATCATCACCACTTCTATCCCATTTTTTCCTTACACGAGAAGTGAAAGCGTTAGTTATTAACTCATACCTCAATCTGTAGGCAACATGCTGCTCTTCATTGCATATATGAATTTATTTTCTCAACATCTCATTAAGTGCAAAAGTTGTCATGGTGCAAAGTAGAAGGAACCAGTGTTTCCCTATGAACTCAGCAAAAAAGTGTACCTGAACAGACTTGGAGGTTGCTCCTGTTTTGCACACTGCACAATTAACCATAAGAGAACATTGAGCATCCCTGAGCTTTGGATCAGGCCCAATTTTGCAGCTTCTAGGATCAGCAATTACATGTTCTAGCAGCTGGCTACAATTCGGAACAGGGGTTGCATCTGCAAACTCAACAACCTCCCCAATTAATTTGTCAATCTTCTTATCTATGCTCTTTAACTCCACTTCACTGGTTAGGTTGTTCTCAGACGTATACTTCTTTGAGGTAGTGATAGGATCTCGCATGGCATGGTGATTCTTTTCAGCACCTAGAGTAATAAATACAACTGCAGGAGTATGAATAATGTGACTGCTGACATTGTCGCTCAGCACCATATTGATTGCCCCAGACCTCTCTTCGATCAAGTGGCTGCTACTCTCTTCAACGTACTTCTCCATCTCCTGACCAGTGAAGTAGGTGTTACCATCCACATCATTCTTAGTTTCTGCTGGCTCTTCACATATATCTGCTAAATCAGTCCCCATATCAGTTTCCAATTTAACAGTCTCTTCCTCAACCACCATTAATTCATCCTTGCGCATAAGGATGTTCTGTGAAACAACTAACGTCACAATAGGTTCCACTTCTTTATGCTTTCTTACATCTATTTCCTCAGCCCCAGTTCCAATAGTTGAAAGATATTCCTCTACCATTGGAACTCGACGTGCCACATCAAGTTTATGATCCCCTATATCTTCACCAAATCTAACATCAAATACTCCACCTGTAGTAGTCTCTGCAACTGTAGGAGCATGAATTATATGACTGCTATCATTGTTGTTCACCATAGCAACTAGTGTGTCAAGCTTCTCACTGGTCAAGGGACAATTTCTTTGTTCAATCTCCTTTTTCTTGACCTCCTCCATGACAATATAGGTGTGGTCATCCAAATTCCTTTTAGTTTTCCATGAATCCTTAATTTCACTCAGTTGAGAAGAAAATCGTTGCGCTTGTCTATTTTGCCTCGAGCTTAGGCTAGTCATTTGCAAGGCAAGCTTCTGCACCATTTCTTTAATCTCTTTCATTTCAGGAGAAATTGATTCGTTAAAAGGCTCCCCTATTTCATTAACTGGCATTTCATCAAATATCTTGTGCGCATACACATCAAGTGGTGAAGGACGCACAAACAATTCATTCTCTTCCTTATCAGCTCCATTCTCCTCTAATTCAACCGCCAAATCTAAGTTCATATTGCTAATATCCTTGTTGCTTTCGGCTGCAACCTCTAAAGTAGAGGTTTCAGGGATGCAAACATCATGACAAAGAAGAGAATCAGTTCTAAATCTCTGCAAATCAAATGCATGGTTGGAAGGAAGGTTCTCTATTACTTTTGGTTGCGGCTGAATCGGCAAAGACGGCTGGAAATGTTCAGGATAGTAGTTGACTCCAACCATTCTTGTGGTGGATAGTGATGCCATGTTGCTGTCGGAGAGAATATCCAGAGCCGAACCTCTGTTTGTAATCTCCCCAGTAGACAAATAATTCGAGGGTGCCCTAGCAAACTCCGACGGCTAACAGAGATAGGGGCAGTTTGGAGACTCGTGGCCTGCCAAGGATTCTGTGGACTAAAATTAGAGTATAGAGGGTATATTTGATTGAATTGCAGCTGATACCCAATATTGTAAGCTCCATATCCGCTATTACCATAACCATACACTGTAATATTGACATAGGTTTGCAGCTCCAAGCTCTATTGTAGCTCGTGGTTCATTATAATAGCCATATGGTGAGAGAAGACTACGGATCTCCATTGTAATACAGGTTAGAGAATCGATGCTCTGATACCACTATTACAATAAGAGAATTTAAGAAGAAACTAAAGTTAAAAACTAAGCCAAGCTAAGAAAAAGGAAATAACAGATTTCATTCATAGCCTGTGAAGATGACAAGTTCGATACAAATAGGGAAAGTAAGACCTAGGGGGAAAGTGAAATAAAAGAAACTTAGGGAAAAAAAGTAATTACTTATTGGACTAAAATGTAAAAACAAATAACTGATAGGGAAATAATCAACCCAACACCCATGTACACTTTCGGAAACATAATGTACTACTTCCCAAAGCTGATCCATTTCCATATCGTATCATTACCCAACCCAATCTTTACTTATTTGTGTTCAACAATCTTCCCAAAACTATGGGGTATGGAAGCTTACCTCTTTGATGAAGAACTTGTGATTGTGTTCTTTAATTCTTGAAGATTTATGCAAGATTGGATGATTTGAATGTTGGGTTCCTCCTTCTCTCTCTAAAAGGCTCTCACCTCTCTCTAAAATTCTCATAAAATCACCCCAAAATGAACCCCAAAGCCTATATATCAAAATGGGGTCGGGTTATGAAAATAGGGAAATGAAGCCTCCGAAACAGGGTCTGCGGTCGCATAGTGGACCGCACAATTGGTATGCAGGTCGCATAATGCACCGCAAAATTGGTGCCCAGAACTCAGCTACACTGGTCCATTTTGCGACCATTTTTGCGGTTGCAGATCAATTATGCGGACCGCATAATGGTTTTGCGATCGCAGAATTGCCACGGGATCGCATTTTGCCAGCCTTTGGTAATTTGAACATAAGTTTGTGTAGGAAAGTCCAAATGACGAACGGTTTGAAGCGTTAGAAACTAGAGTCGAAGACCTTTCATTTGATAGGTTTTTCGTCACATAACACCTTATATATATATTTATATATGCTCGTCCAAAGTGTGAACTTGTGCGAACTCATTTGGAATTTTAGCCCATTACGAAAATTTTTAATTTGGCTTAGACTTAGGCCTTTCCTTGGACCCCAAATTACTTATTATAAGACTTATACACTTATTTACCAAATCCAATTGATGTCCATCATGTTAATAGCACATAAAATATTTTAATTAGCCTACCTGGCAACACGAAATCCTAAATTACTTTGCGAAATTTTTCGGGGCCTTAAAAAACTCACGAACAACTGGTTCTGAATCTATGGACGGAACATCCGCACTAGAATCGCAGATATAAGCCAAATAATCTAGACACCCCTTCTCGACCATGCATAGAGCCTTCACATAAGAGATAACCCTGCTGCTCCACTCTAATCGAGGAAACCCCAACAAGGCTAAGGTCACCGTCTTGGCGTGACAATCCAATATAGTATGATAAGGTGACAGCCATCCATATCCAAAATGACATCAAAATCTACGATATCGAGAAGTAGGAGATCTACGCTAGTCTCAAGACACCTAATAGTAACTACACAGGAGCGATTGACACGATCTACAACAGTTCATAAGATTTCAACCTTAAATCCAGGATTTTCATAGTAGAAATTGGGATTTTGGTAGAATTAGGGATTTTTGTAAAATTAGAATTTAGACCTCAAATTGAGGTCGGATTTTGAAACAAATTTCATAACCGGTGTCACACCTCCTTTTTTACACACCTACCCCGAAGGATAATGCATAAGGGAGTTTTTCCATTTAAAGTGACATTATTCGAAATGGGATTATTTATTGATTTTTAGAGTCGCCACTCGGGAAAGGATGGGCTTTTGGTGTCCCGAGTCACCGGTTTAATTTAATCCCAAATCGAGGAAAAATTTCGACTTCCCAATTGGAGTCTGCGAACCAGAAATTCTGTGTAAGGAATTCTGTTGACCCGAGGGAAGGT
The DNA here is from genome assembly GCF_001879085.1 of Nicotiana attenuata. Classification (NCBI taxonomy): domain Eukaryota; kingdom Viridiplantae; phylum Streptophyta; class Magnoliopsida; order Solanales; family Solanaceae; genus Nicotiana; species Nicotiana attenuata. The sequence continues at coordinate 253,863 of NW_017671543.1, forward strand.
ATTAGGCACCCCCGGATCCCGTGGTTCTAGCACGGTCGCTTAAATTATCATAAATGGCTAAAATCTGGTTTTCATACATATTTAAACCTATAGTGCAATTTTAAGATTATTTACCGCTTTTAGTTATCTTGTTTTTACGAAAGTGAACGCCGTTTAAGAGCGTGCTTTTGGATCACGTCGCATGAAATGCACCCGGATCCTCAACACCTCTTATTCAACGTTTTGGAATTTGGATTTGGGTTGCATGAAATGCACACCCGGGTTTAGGAAAGTAATATTATTAAAAGCGCGCCTAAAGTGACTAACGGGTTATTAACCTTACGGGAGTCCGTGAAATTCGCTAAACGACACGTCCCGAATTCTAATATTTTAATATAGTATTTAATGAGGGCCCCACAATTTACATGTTTTGTGCGGCGAGGCTCGTCTCATGTTTTATTTAAAGGTCATCCTGAAAGAAAACTATGATTTTCTATTACAGTGTTGTCTCTAAACGGGCCCTAATTAATTCGCATTTATAAATTAAGGCCTCAAGTTCAAGTCCGAATTCAAACAAAAGGGAAGACCCTCTTAATTTGAACCCGCCACCTAATTTGAAACCCAAATTTATATTTGTGAATTAATTCCCGATGTCCTAATGTAGTTTTTAAAGACTTTTGGACTTAACAATTAGGATCTTGAACATTAAACCAGGGTTTTGCGAATGCTGCTGTGTTTCATTTAAAGTTGGCCCAGCTTTGGGCTTCTGATGTCGTCCTTGGGCATAAGTCTGTCCTATTTTATTTGCAACACCACCTGCAAGGCTGCCCAATATCCAGGCCATGGCACAGGCCCAAGTCTTATTCACAAAAGCTGGACAGCCTGGGCCTGTGATAGGCCTAAAGACCTGATGCTAAGTTAATTTTTTGGGCCTATTAAATTGCTTTTTCATGGCTCTAACAGCCCAGGAATTTATAACCAAACCAAATGTTTTTGACAAAACATTAGCGTTTTAAACTACAGCTATCATCAGGAATTAATTCGTTGCATAAAACGTGGAACTAAGCCTCAAATACGGTCCAGATTCTAAATATTTTACTAAGCTGAGTTAGCACAAACAATGATAGAAATTCCACGCTGTTCTTCACAGTTTAGCAAATACTCCGGCGTGAGATGAAATCTAAACAAACATCTGAATTAACCTACGCTAGAACTAAATATTACTGGATAAATACACACTAGTATAACAGTCCAGTTATTACAATTGTCAAAAGGTCCAGGTCGTCTAGGTTTCAAATGCTACTTCTACATAATCTATTGTGTAAGTTAATGTGTACATAAACAAGCTAAACATGAAACTGATATGAGTAACTTGTCATTTATTCAATAACTCGAATACACTTGCAGATTTAGTCCTTCATACTTCAGTGAGGTTGAAGAATACCTGGAATTTATTAAAAGGAGAAGGAAAATTGAGGTCAGCTTTGAGCAATAACACAATGGCAGTGAAATTTCAGCAGCAACAAGGATAATTTGGAATCAAAATTTCTTCAACAATAACCCAGCATCATAGCACAGCAACACAGCACTCAATTTGATCCAAAATTGACTCAATTAAACTCAAAAACCCACGTGAAATCAACTCTAATGAACCTTTGAAACTTCAGCTGACAGAAACTAAGCTAGAAGATGTAATTCACTCCTAAAAATGGAAATTAAGCTAAGGTCTTTAATGAAGCAGTAATTTTTTGGCTTTTTCTACTGGATTTTCTATTATTTTTGGATTTTTTGAAGGTTGAAATTTCAAAACCAGATCTGAAATTAGAGAAGGGACTTTTGGGGAGAATTTTTGGAGGCTCCAAAACTCTTGGAATTTTCAGAGGGTCTCTAAAACTTCTTAAACAAGGCAATGGGTGTGCCTTTTATAGGCAAAGCCTAAGGCTTCCTTCAGATTTTTTTAGTTTTCTTTTTAGTCCTTCTCATTTTCAGCTTTTAGTCCCTTATTTTTAAACTTGTTACCCAAGTAACAACACCTATTTTATTGAAAACTATACTAAAGCCCATTCTAGAAAAGTCTATACCCATTACAATTCCTATTCTATCCTTACTTCCTTTCAATAACTACCATATCTGATTAAACTACCCTTTTCAATGCCTAAATTACCCCTGAAACCCTCTGAAATTACTATCCCCATTAATCCTTCAGCAGGTATAACCAATCACTAAACCAACTCAAAACCAATATCAAGTTACACTATTATTGGATTAACAGCTAACAATCAAGCTCATGAATTGCAGTCAACCCAAATTGATTCCAGAAAAACAGAACAGATAAGAGCCAATGTGAACAAACTAAAATCTTATTAAAACAGATTTAAAAGGGATTTAAATTGTATACTAAAACGTCTATTGAACATGTAGAACTAAACTAATTACTAGAATTAAGGCCAAATACTAATTCAGTGCCTCATGGACGGAACACATAAACAAACTAATTAAACTAATAGCTAATCAGACCATTTAATATTTAAATTATTCACACTAATTACCGAACCAGAATTTAACAAAGAAAAAGAAATTAACCTAGAATAAATTAATCTAAACATTTATAACAGTCAAAAAGATGAATTCATGCTAACCTAGATTGGAAACTAAAACATGCTTAGTTAAACCAAAGAAAAACAGAGAAAACACTTACTGAAATTTGGCCTTCATAAAAACCTTCGAAATTAAATTCAAGTTAATATTATATGTCCATTTCATAAGAAATAGACCTATAATATTAACCTGAATTCACCCGACTTCGAAAATCATCAAAACAGCCCAGAAGTGGACAACCCTAGATTCACTGTTCGTCTAGTTTCAACTGTTTTTGAAGGGATTTAGTTAGGGATTAGGGGTGAGGGAGGTCCAGGGGTTGTAGGGCGTGAATTTGGGGAAGATTGGGGTTGCGCCGCCACCAAGGGATCTTGTGGCGGCGCTAGGGTTCTTGGCTCCAACAATCATCATTTGACAAATTCTAGGCAGATTCGAAGGAAAGTGTTTGGATATTTGGAATGAGAAAGTGAAGGCGAGGCTAGGGTGTTAATTTGAAGGCCATCAGACAAACTAGGGTTTTGGCTAATTTTTCGATTGAAGATTCGAGGACACCGGCTGGGATTTGAGGGCCAAGGTTTAGGGATTTGGAACGAGGAGGTCAAGGGGATTCTAGGGTGTGAAGGTGGGGTCATTTGGAGCTTCGCCTCCGGCGGCGGCGATTTTCGGCCGGCGGCGGACGGCGGAGGGACGGTGGCTCTAGGCGACGTTACGCCGGAAATAACAGGGGTCTGTGAGAGATGGTGAGGCAGGGGGTTCTGGGGGGGGGGTGGCTATGTTCGGACACTTATGTATCAAACAACGTGGGCTTCAGGACCGTCCGATCAAGAAACCTCGACGGTCCTGATTGAACGAGCCCTAACGGCGTCGTTTTAATGGTCTGGGGACTGGACCGGGTGAGATTGGACTGGGTTTGGGCGAATTTAGTTTGGGCTGATGAATTAAACCAAAAATTGGCCCAAAGTTTGGGTCTTTCAAAAATAAGAGAGTCCACTTTTCTTTTGGTTTTGTTTTTTTCTCTCTCTTTTTTTTTCAAATTAAAATTTAAAAGTCTAAATTAATTCTAAAAACTAAAGTAATCTACCCAATTTATTTAATAATTGATTAAATACCAAATTTAAAGGAAATCTAACCAAAATCAAAGCTAAAAATTAAACAACGCAAACAAATAACTCATTTTTTGTGATTTTACATATATTTGTGAAATCCTAATTACTAATTAATAAGATAAAATCCTAAATGCAAATGCAATGCGAATTTTGTACTATTTTCTATGAATCATGTCATCTAAAATGCTCACAGTAAAAATGCAAATAAACACGAAAATTGTGCAATTAATTCTTACAAATTAAACAATTAAAAGAGAAAATCATAAATTAAATAAATCTGTAGGAGTAATTCATGCAAGGCAAAAATCACATGCTCACAACCAGGCTCGAGGGTGAATGGGTAATTGGTTTTTGGTCTGAATTTCAAGTTAAGACCAAGCGAGCCCGGGGTTGACTTTTGTTGACTTTTTCAATAATGACCTAAATTGAACCTCTTTCATTCGTGGGTAGTTCTTAAGGCTTAATTTGAATCTTTTGGTTAATAAATAGCTAGATTTGGTTGGTTCAGAGACTTGTTCGAAAGGCAAGGATGTGGTTGGACTCTGAGTCGATTTTGGAGCGAAGTGTCGTGGTTAACCTTGACTTGAGGGATTAGGACTTGTTTGCCTAATTGCTACATGTTTGGGTACACCGTATATGTGAGGTGACGAGTACTTATGCATTTTTGTTTGGTTAAAGCATACGGGTGGGACTTGTTTCTTATAATTTATTTCCTTCCTTACCTATGATATCCATGCTTAGATTAGTTTCTTCCTTATTGGATCGTTCTTTCCGCATTTATTAATTAAGCGGTGATGGTGCAGTATTTCTTTGAAATTAAGGATTGGTATCTTGGAACCATTGTTGACGTAAGTATTAAAGCATGAAGGGTGATGCCGTGCCGTATTTATCGTTTCATGAAGAAATTGAGAGTAAAAGCACGAAATGATGCCATTCCGTATTTATCATTTCATGGAGAGATTGAGAGTAAAAGCACGAAAGGTGATGCCGTGCCACTATTATTGTTTCATGGTGAGGTTGAGAGTAAAAGCATGATGGATGATGCGGTGCAAGATTTATTTACTATGTTTATCTGTTTTCATTGGTTGGTGATTTATTTGATTGTCTTATGTTGACATTTCTGTTATAACTATCGTATCCTGTTCCCCTTCGCATGTCCCCTCCCAAATCGAACGTGTTTAATCTCTATTTGTTGTTATGTTGCATATATATCGTCGTTTGTACAAGTTTAGTTATGTTGATGTCCTGTCATAGCCTCGTCACTACCTCGTGAAGGTTAGGCTCGACACTTACGAGTACATTGGGTCAGTTGTACACATACTACACTTTGCAGATCTCGTGCAGATTTTGGTATTGGTCCCAGATGTACGTGAGGTGCATCACCTCGGATTAGCTCATTTGGAGACACAAGGTAGATCTGCTGGCGTCCGCAGACCTTGAAGTCCCCTTCCTTTTTCCTTATTTACTGATCATTTCATTTGAGACAGTTGTATTTATTTCAGACTCTATTTGTAGAACCTCTAGAAGCCAGATCGAGGTTGTACTTAGATAATTGGGTTATTATGCTACTTCGTATTTTATTCTAGTTTCATTTCTGTTTACTTTGTTAAGTTGTTCGAAGTGTTTAAAATTGGCAAAAGAATTACTCTAACGTTGGCTTGCTTAGCGAGTGAAATGTTAGGTGCTATCACGATCTCAAAGGTAGGAATTCCGGGTCATGATATGTTCAACTGCAATTTATCGCAATTGCGAACCCTCGCAATTGTGAACCCTCGCAATTGCGAAGAAATCCTCGTAAATGCGGCACTAAAGGCGTGGAAAGCTCTTCGCAAATGCGAAGATGGGATCGCATTTGCAACCACTGCTACCCTCACAATTGCGACAAAATCATCGCAAATGCGAACCTAGCCTAGCCTAGAAATTCTTCACAAATGTGAGCAAGGCTTCACATTTGCGATACATGATATTCCCTGCTATGGTTGCAAATGCGACGCTGGTGTTCGTAATTGTGACACCAGAGGGCACCAGACACCAACTTCCATTTTTTCTGTCCAAAAACCATCCGGAGCATGTCCGAAACTCATCCGAGCCCTTGGTACTCCAAACCAAACATCCACACTAGTCTAAAAACATTATACAAACTTGCTCGTGTGATCAAAACACAAAAATAACATCCGAAATTATGAATTGAACATTAAAATGCATGAAATTCAAAGAAAATTTCAAGAACATATAGAATTACAACTAAACGTCCGGATCCTATCAAATCAACTCCAAACGACACCAAATTTTCCAGAAAAGTTCTAAATTTCATAACACACCTATTTCAAGTCCCAAAATTAAATTTCGAGCTCGATAGCTAAAAGTCAACCTTCGGTCAAACTTTTCAACTTTAAATTGCTGAATTTCGGCAAATCAATAGAAATCAACTTACGGACTTCCAAAAGAAATTCCGGGCATACACCAAAGTCCAAAATCACGATACGAAGCTATCTTAGTCATAAAAATACAGTTCTGGGGTCGTTTTCACAAAAGTCAAAGTTTGGTCAGTATTTTCAAATTTAAAATTTTAAGTCATGAGCCAAGAGTCCAAATCAACCCGAAAGCTTCCTGGAACAAAACTAACCTATCTCGTAAGTCATAAAAGCATAAACACATATGCGTGAAGCAATAAAAGGAATAACGAGGCCTAATTACGAAAACAACCAATCGGGTCGTTACGGTATTGTACATGTTGTACACGTCAATCCAAGTAGTTACAGGAAACTCCTGCAAACTTTCTTTCAATCTTTTCCTGGTTTCTAAATGTTTTTAATTCAAATTACTTGCAAATCCATAGCCGCCCAGTTATCAGGTACTCGTGGAAATATCATCCTTTCCCGCTGGAATTTATCCACGAATTCCCTGAGCAATTTTGTGCTTTCCTGTTTTACTTTGAAGATATCTTCCATCCTCTTTTCTACTTTTTGGGCACCCGAATGAACTTTTATAAATAAATCTGCAAGCTCAGCAAAAGAGTCAATAGAATTTTCAGGTAAGCGTGAATACCATGTTAATGCTCCTTTCGTGAGGGTTTCACCAAGACTGATTCAATTTCCTGCTTGGTTAAATCATTGCCCTTAACTCCTGTGGTGAATGCAGTAACTTGGTCTCGTGGGTCAGAGGTCCCATCATATTTAGGGATATCAGGCATTTTGAACTTTTTAGGAATTGGTAAAGGTGTTGCACTTGGTTTCTAGGGTTGTTGTGAATATTTGTCGATATCCACACGTTTGATTATCGACGACACTCCAAGCATCTGTTCTATCCGCTCATCTTGCTCCTTGAGTTGTTTCTGTAAGGTTAATACTAAACATTATAAACTAGCGTTATTTGGTTTACCTGACCCTTCGTCTCTGGAATTTTTTGGTATTTCTTTACTTCCTGAGTTGTCAAGTCCTGAGCGTGGGTTTTCTAAAGTTATATTTACTGGTAGAGGAGTCTGCACAATATTGGGTAACCCATTTGCAAAAGCACGTAAAGCTTCACTAACGTGTTGTGCAATCATCTGCTTCAAATCATCTTGCTCGTTAGCTTATTCGCCTACTTGTTGCCCATTAACACGTGTAGTAGACCTTTTAGGTGAACTTTTTGGTGAGCACTGCGAAGTCGCTGTGGGTGTGTGGTGTGGTGGAGTTCCACCTTGCTGACCCCTCTCGCCCGCCTGATCAATTTTGTTAGTAGTAGAGATACTTTGTTGCTAAAAATAAAATTTGGAAAGTGAATAGATTGTCAGATTTCCGATAACGAAACCATTTGTTTAACCCAAAAATAGTTTTTGTAATCAAAGTCAACATTAAAGAAAATTGGGTTTCTAATAACCAAATTTACTTCACTTTCCAAAAAATGCGAGAATAAAATAAACAATTGAAATTATAAATGAAGGAAAGAAAGCTTATTGTTGATCACTGATTTCTCCCAGAATTATAGGTTGGAATATCCAATGAAATAAAAGTAAAAGATTGATTACAATAATCGAGAATATTCAGATAATTGTACAAAATAAGGTGAGGGTCCTTATATAAGGATACACAGCTGTAACAGTTTCCTTACTTAATTCTTACCAACTACTAAGACATTAATTGTCTGTTACCAAATCTACTTATAACGATTATGGTAATAATAGATGATCACGTATAATCAAATTTAATATTGATTCCCTTTCCATATTTATAATTGATTCATGAATTTTTGCATTTTATGGTCTTCATGCATCTCGTGCCTATTTCTTCTTTTCCAGCTGTCAGGTATGGTACATTCTTTGATAAAATACCATGGGTATTTTATCCATGACTCTCCATCTTTCTTTATTGACATGATATAGGTGCCACCGGTCATCGTACTATTAATTCACGCATCATGCCTTTTTTTTTCACCAATACAAATACACAAAAGACCTGGTATTTTAGTTTGTAATTAAGCAATGGAGAGAACCCATCTGAGGTTAACATGGTCCACTAGGAAACTGTAACATGAAAGTATCAAGGCAAATACTGCTCAGACAACTCACTAAAGCTTGCATTTCTGCTAAACAAAAGTATAACACAAACACACCGCTAGATTTTCTGTTCATATATATGCGAAACAGAAAAGAAATCACAACCAAATAGTTAAATCGAAGAACATAACATCCCCGTTAAGTAGCTCAATATGCCATGTTACTTAGTACATCTCTTCAGATAAATTAATCATAAGACATGACTCCAATTACTAATCCAAGTGGTCAGGGTCTCCACATTTTTGGTAATATCCTCCTCAGAATCACTTCTTAGTATGACCACAATATCCTCTGGATAGCTCTCTTTTGCCGCCTCCACCAAAACTCGAAAGATTTCACATTTAGTATTATCAGAAAGCTTTTGACCTGAGTAACCCCTCGGACAACCAAACAATCATTCTGTATTATATAAGGAAATACTAGAGATGTATACAAACGAAAAAGGTAAGGATCAATTGTTATGAACGTAGTTAATATTTGGGAGAGCATGGTTGGAAAGTTAGAAACTTATTTGTGGGACCCGGGTTAGGAACATGTGAGGGATGAAGAATTAATAAATAGCAGTACCTTAGGCTAAAAATAGGAGCCGATTATTATTGAGTAAAATGTCAAAGTCCTCTCATCTCCTATTCTGTGTCCTCTGCATTTTCATCCCCTTCTTCTAGGTTACTGTTCTTCTATCCTTCTGTAACTTTCTTTATGTATTTTGTTTATTAATTGAACAATCAGTCTTTTTCTATTATTTTGAGTGTTCATATTTGGAGGTTGTTATATTGGTGCTTTCATCCAGAGGTCTCCAATGGAGGACCAAAGAGTAAAACTCAAGGCTCTCGTTGATGAATCTACGAAGGGGGTGAAGGATTCCTTTTCCAAGGATTTAACTGAGATGCGATGTATGTTACAGGAGTTGGTGGGGAAAATGGCTCAAACCGCTCCTCAATCTCTCCCTGGTTGCATGCATCCATGGAAGCTACAGCGATAAAAATACCCAGATTCAACGGTGATGATCCTGCGACATGGGTATTTCAGGTAGAGCGGTATTTCACTCGCTATAATATTTTTCCAGACCATAAATTGTCATTGGCTTCCTTATATATAGATGGTGAGGATTTGGATTGGTATTGTTGGTTAGTTCGAAAAAAATAGCTTAAGGATTGGGACCATTTCGTGGAAAAATTGTTTATTCATTACCGAGCTCGGAGTCGGGATGCACCTGACAGGCGTTTAGCCTTTTTTCGAAAGCTTACCACAGTGGAGGCTTATCTGGCATGGGCTACTGCTATTCCGTCATGGAGCAACATGGACAACTTGCCCTTGCCTCAATACTGGAATGTGCACTCAGAGAACACCAACCTGAGCATTACCCACAAGGTGTTTATGGAAAAGCCGAATAGGGAAAATAAAATTGTTGTCGATACTGAAACAAAGCTATCAACATTTTAGGAGATCTGCAATTCAGTTTTGGATGAAGACAAAGAGGAAGTTGAATCCCTTTAGCCACAATACTTGGTTGAACCATATGAATGCAACAACAACAATGGGGTGTGCGAGGTGTCCATTGAATTCTCTTATTGGTCTAAAGATGTTATTCCCGAGCCAAATGTTATGTAGGAACCACACAAGGAGCCTACGCTGTCAATAGAGACTACTGAGACCCATTTATCTATTGATTCGATGTATCATGTTGCTCCGACTGATGCGGAAAATGATAGTGCTAGTGCCGTGGAAAAAAGACAAGGATAATAAAGAGATAGTCATTACTACAATTGTAGCGAAGGCTCCATTATGGGTTGGTTCTCATTCTCTATTTCCAGTAACCTCGTCATGATTGATGATCGATATGGACTTGGGCTAGCCCAAATTTGAAGGCGATGTTTTGTGTGCTTTTAGCTTGCACTTATGACCAACTTCTAAACAGAGGTATATTTAGTCACTTAAGTGACCTTGGTCATGCTGATCTTGTCTTGCCTTTGCATCCATTTTCACCTGATCATTTCGGATTAGACTTTCCCTTTGATCCTGGATCGAATTTTCTTACAACATACCTTAGAGCTACAAGAAATTGGATAGTGAGTCTTGGTCTTGCTCTTAGTAGAGATCTATAGTCGAAGAGTGAATCCTGTGGTAATACCACTCTTGTTCTTGGTAACTATGGGCTTCCTTATCATTAATTGAAGGAGAAGGTATAGTAATAATGTACGGGGATACAGAGAACTCCACAACTACTTTGCTTCGGGGGTTTTCTAATTGTTCTCGAAGAGTAGAGCAAGCTTTGATTGAAAATGAAGCGAGTGACTTTGTCACGACCCGGATTTCTTTATCGTGATGGCGCCTACTAGTGAAAGCTAGGCAAGCCAATCAAATGAATTATTTGCCTTATTTCCATTTTAAAATTCGTTAACAATTTAGAACCAACAATCTATAAACAGCATAAATTAATCAAGCGGAAGATTCAATTTCAAGTTTAATAATACTGCTAACACCATTCCATAACCAAACTACCTAAGACTGGTGTCACAACTTCACAGACTATCTAGGAGTACTACAAATAAAGGCTTGAAAGAAATAAATACAACACTGTCTCTGGAAATACATGAAAGAAACAGGAATAGTAGATAGAAGGAGACGCCAAGGCCTGCGGACGCCTGCAGGACTACCTTGGGTCGCCTGATGAACAAGAAGCAACAATCTCACTGCGGTCCGAAATCTACAGCACTAGGATCTGCACAAAAGAGTGCAGAGTGTAGTATCAGCACAACCGACCCCATGTGCTGGTAAGTGCCTAGCCTAACCTCGGCGAAGTAGTGACGAGGCTAGGACCAGACTACCAAAATAAACCCGTGCAGTTAAATCATATACAACGGAACAATTCAAGAAGAAATGTACAACTAAGGATGGGAGGGGGAAAATGATGCGGGGACATCGAATAATAACAGAAGAACAACGAATAAATATAAAGATCACCATAGTTCAATTGAAGATAGGAAGGGGGATCATGCTGCGGGGTACAACAAGTATCAACAGAAATCCAACAACTAAATGTAGAGAAACCATAACTCAGTTATCAATAAAAATCAGGAAATCAAAGACAAGTTCACGGCATCACCTTTCGTGCTTTAACACTCTCTCACCAAAACAATGGACGGCATCACCCTTCGTGCTTTAACACTCACTCACCAAAACAATGCACGACATCACCCTTCGTGCTTTACACTCTTCCTCACCCAAGCAACAATCACAAAGCAATTTGGGCAAAGGAATCAATAACATCACAATAAAATCAAGTAACAACAGGAAATCAGTAAGTAAGCGTAAAGAACACCATAAATCAATTACCAGTAAAATCAGGAAAATCAAGGACAAGTGCACGGCATCACCCTTCGTGCTTTTACTCTCTTCCTCACCATGAAAATCAGTATAATTGGCACGGTATCACCCTTCGTGCTTTTACCTCACATAATCACTCATATAAAGGCACGGAATGGAACATCGTGCGGCACGGCATCACCCTTCGTGCTTTATACTCTGCCTCACAAAATCATACACGGCATTACCCTTCGTGCTTTACACTCTCTCACCAAAAAAATGCACGACATCACCCTTCGTGCTTTACACTCTTCCTCACCCAAATAACAAACACAAACAATAAGGGCAAGGAATAAATGAATCATAATAAAATCCCGGCAAGGGAACAATATCAAAACAACAACATCCCGGCAAGGGAACAACAATAAAAGCAACAACGTCCCGACAAGGGATCAATACCATAATCCTCTTCTCATTTTCACATTTACTTCACAACTTGATTCACAATTTGAGCCAATGCTCTATAAGGTTCAATTACCAATTATACTTCCACAAATCACTTTACAACTTGATCCAACGCTCTTCAATGTACAAATATCAATATTCTTTCCACAAACCTTGCTCAACAATAGCATCCACCACATTATTCATGAACAGTACAAGCGGAGTCACATTAATCATAACATAAGACTCACGGGCATTCTTGACACCAACGTATAGATACTCGTCACCATGCCTATACATCGTACTCAGCAAATAACACATAGCAAATAGGACACAACTCCTAATCCCTCAAGCTAAGGTCAGACCAAACAAGTACCTCGATGCCACGAACACAGTTCAAGCCTCAATTATAGCTTTAGCTCTTGATTCCGCCACCAATTCGCTCATATCTAGCCACAAGTTACTTAATTACATAAAAAAATGCTAAATGAATCGATTCTAATGCATGCAAATAAGTTCTCTAAAGTTTTTCCCAATAACCAAAACCCGACTACCCATTCATCCACAAACTCAAAAATGCAATTTGTTTTGAAATCGGACCTCAAATCGAGGTCCAAATCCCCAAAATTTGAAAAACCTAGGTTCTACCCAAATCACCCAATTTTTCCCATGAAAATCATTGATTTTGAGTTAAAATCATGTGAAAAGATGTTAAGGATTGAAGAAAACTAGTTAGAAATAACTTACAATCGATTTGGAGAAGAAGTTGCCTTTGAAAAATCGCCCTAGAGTGTTTATGTTTTGAAGATATGAAAAATGGTTGAAAATGCGTCTAAGTGTGGATTTACAGGTCTGTGATGTCGCAATTGCGACCAGGGTTCGCAATTGCGAACCCTTCAGAATACTAGGACTTTCGCATTTGCGAACAAAATGTCGCATTTGCGACCAAGTCAATTATCCGGCCTTCTTTGCATTTGCGATAGGCTTGTCGCATTTGCGATACTTGTGTCGCATTTGCGGCTTCAGGCATAAACTGAACACTTCGCATTTGCGAAGTGTATCTCGCAAATGCGAGATAATGCTGCCCCGGGGTTCTTCGCATTTGCGACGAATATCTCGCATTTGCGAACCCTGCTTGCATCGCAATTGCGATGCCTGATCTCGCAAATGCAAGATCAGAGGCCTGCTACACACTTGCAACACACCAACAATTTTCCTAAGTCCAATTTCACTCCGTGGCCTATCCAAAACTCACCCGAGCCCTCGGGGCTCCAAACCAAACATGCACACTAACCCAAAAACATCATACAGACTAACTCGTGCATTCAAATCACTAAAATAACATCTACAACTATGAATTTAGCATCAAAATCATGAAATCACTTAAGAACATCATATTTTCCAATTTTCTCAAATATGGTCCGATTCACGTCATTTCAAGTCCGTTTCTTACCAAACTTCAGAGACTCCACTTAAATCACATATAAGACCTATACCGGACTCCGGAACCAAGATACGAGCCCGATACCATCAAATTTCAAACACATTTCATTTTCAAAAACTCATGTATTTTTTAGAAAACAATTTTCTTTAAAAATTCATTTCTCGGGCTAGGGACGTCGGAATTCGATTCCGGGCATACGCCCAAGTCCCACATTTTCTTACAAACCTCCCGGGATCGTCGGAACACGGATCCTAGTCCGTTTAGTCAAAATGTTGACCGAAGTTAACTTAACTTCATTTTAAAAGCAAAATTCATTATTTTTCACAGATTTTCATATAATGGCTTTCCGGCTATGCGCCCGGACTGCGCACGCAAATTGAGGTGAGGTAAAAAGGAGGTTTTTAGGCCTCAAAACACTGAATTTGTTTCAAACACAAGTGATGACTTTTTGGGTCATCACATCCTCCACCTCTAAAACAACCGTTCTTCCTCGAACGGACATAAGAAGGAAGTACCTGAGTCGGGGAAAAGATGGGGTTAACGGCTCCACATATTGGACTCGGACTCCCAGGTCGATGCCTCAGCAAGTTGACCTCTCCACTGAACACGAACAGAAGGAAAACTCTTTGATCTCAACTAACGAACCTGCCGGTCTAGAATAGCTACCGGCTCCTCCTCATAGGACAAGTCCTTGTCCAACTGGACAGTGCTGAATTATAACACGTGGGATGGATCACCGTGATACCTCCGAAGCATGGTCACGTGAAACACTGGGTGCACGGCTGATAAGCTCGACGGCAACGCAAGTCTGTAAGCCACCTCTCCCACTCGATCAAGAATCTTAAACGGGCCAATGAACCTAGGGCTAAGCTAGCCCTTCTTTCCAAATCTCATCACGCCCTTCATAGGCGACACCCGACGCAATACTCGCTCATTGACCATGAATGCCAAATCACGAACCTTACGGCCGGCATAACTCTTTTGCCTGGACTGAGCTGTACGAAGCCTATCCTAAATTATCCTGACCTTGTCCAAGGCATCCTGTACTAGATCCGTATCCAACAACTGAGCCTCTCCCAGCTCAAACCATCCGACCGGAGACCGACACCGCCTACTATATAGAGCCTTATAAGGAGCCATCTGGATGCTCGACTGGTAGCTGTTATTGTAGGAAAACTCTGCTAAAGGTAAGAAATGATCCCACGAGCCTCCAGAGTCAATGACACAAGCTCGGAGCATATCCTCTAAAATCTGAATAGTCCGCTCGGACTGCCCGTCCATCTTAGGATGAAGCGCTGTGCTCAACTCAACCCGTGTGCCCAACTCCCGCTGAACTGCTCTCCAGAAATGTGAGGTAAACTGCGTACCTCAGTCCGAAATGATAGACACAGGCACACCATAAAAACGAACAATCTCCCGGATATAGATCTCAGCTAACTTCTCGGAAGAATAGGAGACTGCCACAGGAATGAAATGTGCTGACTTTGTTAGCTTATCAACAATAACCCACACTGCATCGAACTTCCTCTGTGATGTTCTAAACGTCAATACCACACAAGAGGGGGGGTGATTTGTGTGGTACCCAATTTTGGCTCTAGAAGAACATGGTTCTTCTAGGTGTACTTACTACCACTGTTTGCAGAATTATGAGTGCATAAAATAAAGAACACAGAGATTTTTACGTGGAAAACACCTGGCTCAAAAGGTGAAAAAACCACGACCTACTACTCAGTAGGATTTTCCAAAACTTCCACTAAAATCACTGAGCCAAAACAACATTTACAAAACTCTTGTAAACCTAAGGATTAAACACTAATCCCAGTGTGGCACACAGCCTCAACTGTTGCGACACTTTCAAGTTAACTCCAACTTGAATACTCAAAGTACCTAATACAATTACTTCTATGAAAGCTGGAAAGGTACAACTTTAAACCACCTACTACAATTGAACTAGAATAAGAATAAACACAATGGAATTGGTTCTTCTATCTTGTCCAAGTAGCTTCAGGAATGCACACTTGAATCTCACATAAATTGCTTGCAAAATTGCCTCGCTCTTTTTCTCTCAATTTAGTTTCACTTCTGCGTTTGTGTAATCCCTGTAAAAGAGAACAATCACAGTTATTTAATGAGTTAGTAATCAGAGTTTGATTGAGACTCAATTGCTGATCCTTCGTCGAATTTGAGTCCTAGAATAATACAAACTCCAACCCTATCCTTTATCCGAATTGTGTCCTCTTCCCATGAGGATACTTTCTTTCCTCATCCAATATGCAACCTTTTCGATCAGTTCAGGAGATATTGCTTCTTTATCCTTGAGACTTATCTCCTTCACATGTATCTCACTCTCCTTCACGTGTATCTCACATAATGGACCTGGTCCATGACTAAGTTCATTTGTCATTCTTCAAAACTTCACCTGAACATGGGCCAACAAATTCCCCCTTTTTGATGATGACAAACTTTGTGCTTTTACTGATCAGAGAACATTTGGAACTCAGCTTAATCATCAACACTTTAACTTAGAAGTTTGAACTTATCATCAAGGACCAGGTTTAATCAGGTTATAAATATCACATTATTCAGAATAACAAGTAAAGCACAATATCTCTTCCCCCTTTTGGCATCGTCGAGAAGTTGCCAATATTGTGAGTCCCAGATGTTAATAATTACTCATGGCCACTGGGGCTACTGCAAGTGAAAACATGGTTCAATTAATCAATAACCAACAAACAAAATTAACTATTAAGATCAGAATCTTCATAGAACAAGAGAAAAAGCAAATTGTCATTGATTAGGATATGTTTTCATAAACAGACCACAAAAAGAAAGACAAACTTCCAAACATGAGCAACAAAAAACAGAAAAAGTCCCGAATCTGGGTCACTGGGGGTTCTAGATAGGTTCAAAAACAAGAACTGGAGGACCTAAGGCTTGGAGGAACTAGAGGGCTGGGTTTGGATAAGGTTGAGCATCTTCTGAAGCATTCCTTCACTTTTCTCCTTTTCTTTTGCTAGCTCAGCTCGAAGCCCATCTCTTTCAACTTCCAAATCAGCAACACGAGCCTGAAGCCTAGCAATTTCAGCATCCTTAGTTCCACACTCTTGAACCAAAGCCCTAACCTTGCTATTCACTGGTGTCTTCAAAGATGAACCAGGTTCAACTAGGGTGGCATTGACAGGATAGTCACAAGCCAATAAGGTCCTAACACCAAAATGCTCCTTGCTTGATGCCATCTCCCATTTCTTCAAAGGCACCCTTAGCCTGTCCAGCACAGTTGTAAGTATGAACCCATATGCAGTTGTGTGTGCCTTGGATCCATTAATGACCCTGTCCAGTAGTTTGACAATAAAAGCAGGTCAATTTATCTGCTTTCCACTCTCAAGGCATTCCATAAGCACCAGGTCCATATAGTTGGCAGTATGCCTCCTCTCCTATCTGGGCAGCAGACACTTGTTCACAAATTCAAATAAGACCTTGTGCACAGGTCTCATCTCACTCTTCTGAACAAATCTGGCTTCAGGTACATCTTCAGCATTTGCAACATCAAAAAAATTTCTGGTGATTTGAAGAGCAGTAGGGAGAGAATCTAGACAAGGCCACCTCTGCCTAGTATAATCATCATACCCTTCACTAGGTATGTCCGGAATCTCACCCAATTTGGTTGCATCAAACTCTACTTTTACACCCTTCACCATGCTGGAGACTACCCCATTTTTCATAGTGGCATTGGCAATAAACTCTATCAATTCATTCCTGGCCAGTCTGCCATCCATTTCAAGGACCATGTCCTTCCACCCTTGTGCAGCTAGAGTATCCACCAATCTTCTCATTCCTGGCTCCTCCAGGTCTGTCAACAACCTGCCTTTCAAAATTTTTCTCCTGCCAAAAATGGCAAATCTATCTTGTTCTTTCTCAGACTCCTCCTCTTCTCCTTCTCCACTCCATTCTTCTTCTTCTTCAGTAATTTTTACCTTTTTCCCTTTCACTGCAGATCCAGTTCTTTTGGCTAAGGAGGGTTCAGTAGATATAGGTTCAGAGGAAGACTTCTTGGAAGAAGTCTTGGATCTTTTTGGTTTGGGAGTAGGAACCTCCTCAGTTGTTCCTCTTTCTTGATGGACCAGGTCCATCTCTTCTTCTTCTTCTTCTGCAATCTCAACACTCTCCACAACCTTAGCCTTTCCTTTTTCCCGCTTTTTCTTCCTGCTCTCTTCCAGAGCTTTCTGCAATTCTGCTTCACTTTGCTTCACCCTACTCCTGGTAGCTCTTCCCTTAGGTACTGTAGGTACACTAGATTTTGGAGATGACATTTTGCTTTTCTTGGGTGGCTTGGAAGCAGTTGGAGCCTTTTGTGAGGCAGCCTTGCGCTTCTTTGGATCATAACTGGCCCCAACTTTCTTCAGCATATCTGCCAAAGTTTCTTCCCTAGATGCACCAGTTTCATCTTGATGCTTACTTAAATTTACTAGCCCTTCAGCCGCCTCCCCAGAACTATTTCCCCTTGAGTTGTTGCCACTCTCCTCCACATTCCCACAGATAGCCAATAATTTTTTTTCTTATTTCCCCTCACATTACCACTGTCTCCCTCTCTCTCTTTTTCTTTCTTTTTACCTCCTCTTCTACTAGAATCAGCACCCTGTACATCCTTGACAGGACGAACCAAGACAAACTATTTTCAACCTTTTCAAGTACATCAGAGAATACCAAACAAGTATTTACCTCACCAGGGGTTTCTTGATTTTTGTCAGTGTTAGAAGACCCATGTTCTTCACCTTTGCTGGCAGAGATAAAAGCTTCAGACTCAGAGCTGGAGTCAGATTCTTTAGCAGAACTTTCCTTCTTCTGGCTAGCCCTCAATTTCTCATTTAGAGCTTTTCTCAAAGAACTAGAAGCTACAGTTTTTCTAGCCAACCTTTTCTGCCGGCGGAACATTGGATTTGGGGTTTCACTAGGGGGTGTAGATGAGGATGTATTAGAAGGGGATACTGGTGGGGGAGTTCTAGGATTATCTTGGGGATTAGTCATGGTGAATTATTTCTGGAGAAGATTTGGGAATTTTTGGAGAGAAAAAGATAATCAGAACTAGAGAGGATTTTTGACAATTATGAAATAATGAAGAAGGGTGTGGTGAGTATTTAAAGATGATTAGAAGTAATTGCAGTAAAGGCAGCTTTTTGCAGGAGTCAATTAGAAGTCTAATCACTTTAGAATTCCGGTCTCTTAGTGGTTAATAGGCGACGCTAGATTTTAAGCAAAAATCCCGTTTTCTTTAGAGTTCTAGGAGAATGAAACTGGTTCAATGCTCAACGGATAGAATTTTTGGGAATTTGATGAATGTAGGACTTCTGCTCATGATTGAAAAATTAATCTTTCTAATTGTGCAACGTATACAAAACATACCTGAAAATGAACCAGGTTCTTCAAGTAGAACTCTCTTGAACATGCCTCAAATGTCATAATAGAAAAAACTTTGTTAGAGATCAGTGAGTCATATATACACATGTCACAGGATTATACTGATTAAAGTATGAAACTGAGTAAGAATTGATCTAGATATTTACACAATAGTTAGAACTCCTAACCAAAAAAAAAATTTCATTTTTTTTCATTGTGCATTCTGAACTGGACCTATTAGGTGATCTTAATCATCCCTAATTCCAACCTGTTCCTCTCAAAGTTTTCTCTACTCAGTGCTTTAGTAAAGATGTCAGCTATTTGTTTATTAGTAGCACAGATATTGAAATCATTCCTTTCTCATAGTTATCTCTTAAGAAGTGGTGTCTAACATCTACGTACTTAGTCCTCTTATGATGAACAGGGTTCTTTGTCATACTTATAGCACTAGTGTTATCACAAAATATTGGAATACATCCCACTTCAGTTCCAAAATCTACCAGCTGTTGTTTGATCCATAGTAATTGAGCACAACAAAAAGCAGCAGCAACATACTCAGCTTCAGCAGTAGATAGGGCCATAGAGTTTTACTTTTTGGTAGCCCATGACAAGAGACATGAACCAAGGAAGTGTGCCATACCTAAGGTGCTATTTCTATCCACTAGGAAACCTGCATAATCAGCATCAACATATCCTACTAGATCAAAATTACTACCTTTAGGATACCAAAGGCACAGATCAGTGGTTCCTTTCAGATATCTCAGTATCCTCTTGACAGCAATCAAGTGAGACTCTTTTGGATTTGCCTGAAAACGAGCACAAAGTCCTACACTGAAAACAATGTCAGGTCTGCTAGCAGTGAGATACAAGAGTGAACCAATCATACCCCTATACAACTTTTGATCAACCGATGAACCAGGTTCATCAACATCTAATTTAGTGGCAGTTGCAATAGTTGTGTCTATTTCTTTAGATTCCTCCATTTTAAACTTTTTGATTAGCTCTTTTGTATACTTCTGCTGATGGATCATGGTTCCATTTGGACTTTGTTTAATTTGTAAGCCTAAGAAGAAATTAAGCTCACCCATCATGCTCATTTCAAACTCACTCCCCATTAATTTTGCAAAGTCCTTACTTAGCTTGTCAGTGGTGGCTCCAAAGATTATGTCATCAACATAAATTTGCACAACAAGGAGATCCTTACCTTTTCCCTTAAGAATAAGGTACTATCTATTTTACCTCTCTTGTAACCATGCTCCAGTAAGAATTTTGACAGTCGTTCATACCATGCTCTTGGGGCCTGCTTGAGTCCATAGAGAGCCTTGTCCAGCTTGTACACATGCTCAGGACATTCCTTACTCTCAAACCCTGGAGGTTGTTTCACAAACACTTCTTCTTTTAGGTAGCCATTTAGGAAGGCACTTTTTACATCCATCTGATGAAGAGTAAATTCCATATGTGCTGCAAAGGCAGAGAGAGATCATGGACGTTGTGTAGCCTTGTGAGGCCAAATTACGTTGGGCTTAAACTGCTTGCAAGTTTTGCTCGTAACCATTTTATTGGGGAAAATTGACCGGATTTCCCTTGAAATCCACGATGATTTGGAACTCCCATAACCCTTACATTCGAGGAACGAATGTTCCCTAAGGGGGGGAGGGTGTTACACTCATATTCACATACGTTAGTTCAATGCCATAAGGTCGTCGGCGTAAATCCCATGAAAGAGATTATCTTTGAGATGATAAGAGATTAAATCCTATTGGGTCTTAAATGATAACGAGGTGTTAATAAGGGTGCTTTAAACAAGTATTAGAAGTTAAACGAATAAGGATGTTGTCAAGCCGTATTTTGGTAAACCTAGGGATGCTTAATACTCTCAAGAGGTCGTATTTTAAGGTATTATGAATCATAAATATCCGTATGCATAGTCTTGAAGTCAAACGAGTTATGAAACAAAAGTCGACAAGAGTTGTTGCAAACTAAGTTCATAGTTTTAACTTAAACTTTAGGTCAAATGTTATTAAGCTTTTCTCCCAATATACTTGGAATTAAGGGGTGATCTGCCACCAAATTGAAGAATCTATGAGTCTAGTTTCCAACGCATTAAACCTTTTATTCAATACGACATTGAGTAGAGAGATATAGACAATTTTTACGAAGACTGCACAAGCTGCTAGGTGACAAGTAGGTGGGTCCACCACTTGTTAAATGATAGCCCCAAAAGAGGCAATTTTCGGTCAGACAAAGAGCCCATTAAAGGCTTATCTTCTGCAATAATATCCCTCATTATATTTCACAAATAACCAGACTCAACCCCTGCAACTTCCTCCCAAAATTAATCGCAACAAACGGCCTAATCTGATTTTTCCTCTCTTTCAAGTTCAAATTGGGGTAAACCCTAGAGTTTGAAGAAACCAAGATAGGCTGAGTTAATCCAAAAGTAAAGTGAGTTTACTGCTATAATTTCATACATTTATTCCTGCTGTGAATTCATGTAATTCGTTCTAATACATGTAAGAACTCAACGGGACGGTGATCGGAAGCCGTGAGTTCAGAGTTATTCATTTTGTAGCGGACTGTTTTGTGGACTGTTTTGTTGTTGCTGTTGGCTGCGTGTTTTACTAACTGTTTTTGGTGGAGTTTGGGGAGGAAGGGTGTGGAGAAACACCAATATAGATGTAGGGTTGGTGGGGCTGGTAGCTTCTTCGTAACATTTCCGGGTGCGTTGACACGACTACGGTGGCCGTCGTATGTATGAAGTGATTTGGTTGTGCGTGGACTGTTTTGGGAGGCTCAATATGATTATTATTGATGTTGTTTGGGCTGTTTGGTGGTTGGTTTTGGAATTGTGTGAAGTCCATATATATAGGGGAGGTGTTGTCCGTTCAATCGTAAAATAGGTTTGTGGTCGATACATAATAATGTTATGACGCTTGAATGGTAACTATAGTAATCATCGTTTCTCTTATTGTAGACTAAGGAGTCGTGAAATTGCGCATAGCTTGATTATTGTGTGTCAGTATTATACAAGGTATGTGAGGCTATCCCTTTCATTCTTTTGCACGACTCCCGATTGTACATAAATGTAATCAACGAAGCTTCCAAAGATACCTACTCTTAGAAGCTAGCAGTACTTACATTGTTCCCTCTTAATCGAACGATCGATGTTGATGTTGCTTCTCTTATTCTTAATGTTATCACTGTTATTGGTATTCCTGATTTCTTATAGGTTCATGGTGAAGAGTTATCCTAATTAACGTGTTACAGAGGATACTGACGCTACGTCACTCCGAAAGGTTTAAGAAACGTGATCCATGAGTCGAGCATGCATTATATATATATGTATCTATTTTACTTACCGGATCCGCGCTATAGTCGCCGGGTACGCACCTATTGTGCAACCACAGATCAGTTGGGTTTTATCGAGCTCACGTGGCCGGGTACGTTTTTACGCAGAGCCTATTACGGCCAGGTAATGATATGATGATGATGATGCCCACAGAGGCGTATGTTTTAAAAGTTTATGTATATATACATATGTATCAACGCAATTTCATGTCAGTAGCGCTTAAGAGGTACCCAGAAGTTACAGGTTGTTTTATTTCTATCCCTGCTTTACATTACTATTCGTACTTATGGTTCCCTGCCTTACATACTCAGTACTTTATTCGTACTGACGTCCTTTTATTTGTGGATGCTGCATGTCGTGCTGACAAGGTCCTGAATAGACGGCAGGCGCAACTCCCTGCCACCATAGTGAGGCTGTCCAGTTCAGCGGTGATTGGCGAGATCCCTTCTTCGGACTTGCCTTGGGTCTTGTATGCATTTTTGTTATTGATATTAATGGGTATGTCGGGGCCTGTTCCGACTATGTTGCAACACTTATGTTCCTTTTGAGCTCATAGACAGGTGTGGACTCATGTATAGTTTTGGTAAGGCCTTGTCGCTGTTTTTTTTGTTGTATAGTCTCTCATAAGTAGTGTGGTAGCTCGTAACCTTATATATAGTTTCTTGATTGTCTAGTCTCCTACATGTTATGTATTTCATGGCCATCATATTTTATTGTTGGTTGTCCAATGACCCATGTCTACCATTTATATTGATCTCAGTGAGCCTAAAAGGAGATAATAAAGAAGGTTAGATAAAATGTAATGTTGGTACTCGGTGTAAGTATGGTCCGGGTGCTAGTCATGGGCCCTCCAGTTTGGGTCGTGACATTCTCTAAGAGCGAAATTGGGTTAAGCGCACAACAAAATCACCCCCCCCCCATCCTCTTGTGTGGTATTGAACGTTTAGAACATCAATTGGGATCAGAGCATGGTTATCCTTGAAGAGGCTAACATCTTAGGAGAAATGCAACATGAGTGCACCACTTGGGACTGGGAAGGGCATATCCACTGCTAAGGCCTCCACTTTTCAATGGTCAGTACTATTCTTGTGGAAGAAAACAGGATGAGAGATCACATCATAGGGGAAGACATGAACTTCTGGGACAATAGTCAACTGATGGTCCCCTAGCAAGCAAACAAGAGAATTCTGAAGGAATTGATGTGCCAAAGACAAGGTCTGACTTGCACTGCTGAAGAACCTGAGGAAGTGGGAGAAAAATGCCCTAAGGCCATGAAAATGGCTTGTGTTGTGTACTAGGTCCAGATGATCTACAGTAGGAATCCAAAGTTTACTACTGCTAAGGAGATTATGGGAACATCTTTGCAAGTGGGCCCATGAAGGAACACCTCAAGTGACAAGATCAAGAGGAACATGTGTATTCTAAATATGAGAATTTTAACTATGAAGGAAGAGAAACTATCCAGGAGAATGTATTACTAGTTTCACTAACACTGACAAATGAACTTAAGTCTCTTGGAAGGGTTTATTCTTTTGAAGAAGACAAGGTGAGAAATTCTGACAAGGGTTCTGCCAGTTCACATGGGAAGCAAAATCACTGCTATTTCAGGAATCCAAAATATTGGGGCTACTCTCAGACTGGATGAACTGATTGGAAAATCTGACTGCTTATGAATGAAGAAGGCTAACCATGAAGATGGATACACCCAAGAAGGAGAAGAAGCTTAGCTCTCAGAATTGCTGAAGGTTCAGATCTGGAAAGATGATGAGAATGGCTATGATCCACTAGGGATTTCAAAAAGTACCTGATGAGAGGAAAGGGTTCTTCAGAGGTAAAACCTCCAGCAAAACAAGATCCTGAGAAACAAGACCAATGAGGGTTTGCTACAAGTGTGGTAAGGACGATTCACATGAACAAAAACTGCCTCAATGGGAAATTGAGTGGAAGAAATGAAGAGCTGAAACGAAGGAACAGGAAAGAAAAGGAACAGGTTCAACTAAAAGAAACAAAAGGTTCAACCAAGGCTATGGGTTTGCTGCTTGGGGAGAAACCTCATATGCAGACTCAGAAGGTGATGCTGAAGAAGAGCAAGCACTGATGGCCATCGTGAATTAGATGAATGAATAAAGGTGAGTATTCTCCATCTGCAAAGACAAGAATTTAAATTCTTGTCTAAAGAAGGGTTGGCTGAGCTTATTACTAAGACTTTCATTGATGAGTCCTGATTCTAATTAATAATGAGAACGAAGTTCTGTTCTAGGGAATGTGTGATCCTAAAGCAAAAGCAAAGTCTAGAGTCTAGGGCAAATGAGAGTGATAACAAAATGCTGAGTTGAAGACCAGGTTCTTGAACTTGAACAAGCAAGTGTCCTAGAACATAGGTCTGAAAAACTTTAAACTGAAAAATTAGAGGAACAGGAAAGAAAGAAAGTTGATCACACATATCTTCAACTCTAGAAGGAAATTTGGGAAAAATGAAAGATGATATTGTATAAGAAAGATGAATCATCAAAGTC
The DNA here is from genome assembly GCF_001879085.1 of Nicotiana attenuata. Lineage (NCBI taxonomy): Eukaryota > Viridiplantae > Streptophyta > Magnoliopsida > Solanales > Solanaceae > Nicotiana > Nicotiana attenuata. The sequence continues at coordinate 278,536 of NW_017671543.1, forward strand.
TTAAAGGAAAGATCTAGGAAAGGTTTGAAACATGAACTAGACAGAACTTGCAAGTGGAACAAGGGCTTTCTGATGGCATCTCCTGGCTGCTAAGAGGCATCACAGTAGCAACATAAGAGGACTTGGCTATGTGGACTCAAGCTCCCAACATGGGATCCTAAAAGCAAGTTACCTCCACACTTCCTGAAAATAAAATTCTGCACACACTGTGGAGAACTGCGCATTACAAATTATGAATGTAATGCCATAAAGAAAAGGCCAGTTCAAAGCACAAAGCTTTTGTTCAAGAAAAAGTAAGCTGCCTGGATGGGCAAGAGGAGTTTGGATTCACCACTTTTGCTTATAAAAGGGACCCAAAACTAGTTTTGGGTTGCTAAGACTAACCCCTGATTTTCCTTTTGCAGTTCCAAGTGAAAGGGAAAGCCAAAATTTATGGTAATATGGATCAGTGGCTGCTCAAAAACATATGACCTGGGGACAAGGACCAGTTCCTTCTTACACTAAGGAATTAAAAGGAGGTAATGTCTCCTTTGGTAATGGAAAAGAAAAGGTGAGATCAATTGGGGTTGGAAAGGTAGGGCAAAACAGATTCTCATTCATAGAGAATGTACCTACCTGATAGATGGCTTGAAATATAGCCTAATAAAGTTGTCACAATTATGTGACAAGATGGTATACCTTTGGCTTTTACCTCCACCAATGCTTGTGATTAACCTTACACTGACAATATTGTTTTGCAGCGGAAAAAAGAGTTAACAATATTTACATGTATGATTTTGTCCACTCTTTCAGAGAAAATGAACCACTTGTTTAAGTGGTGTTGGTTAATGATCCCTCTGTGGCACAAAAGACTTGGTCCATAGCAGTCTAAATCAGCTTAAAAAATTCAAGTCTTAAAGAGCTGGTGATTGGGTTACCTAATATTCAAGTTCAAGAAAGACAAAGTTGTGAGGCATGTGCAAGGGGGAAGCAGGAAGGTCATCCTTCAAAAGCAAAAAAAATGGTAAGTAAAACCCAAGTCGTTGAACTGGTCCAATAATGATCTTATTGTGGCCAATGAGAACCATGAGCAGAGGGTGGAAAGAAATTATTGTACCTGGGCTAGTTGAGATTATTCTAGATTTACCTGGGTTCTATCTTAACCTCCAAAGATGAAGCATTTTGACATGTTTTCTGCATTTTGTTAGAAAAAACTCAGAAAACAATTAGGAATCAAACTTGCCTTCCATAGGTCTGAATCATGGAACTGAATTTGAAATTCAAAAGTTTGCTGAGTTTCTATGTGAAAATGGTATAGATCAGTAATTCTCTGCCCCTAGGAACCCCTCAACAAAATGCGAGTAGTTGAAAGAAAGAATAGAACTCTTGAGGATATGGCTTTAGAACCCAGCCTACTTTCTAGAAATTGCTCACAAGCTTTCTGGGCAGAGGTTGTAAAACACTGGCATGTTACATAATAAATAGATGCATGACCAAGACCTCTGGGTAGAGAACGACTCCCTATGAGTTACTCTAAACGGGGAGAGAAACCAAACATATCCCATTCTTAGGGCATTTGGTTGTCAAGTGCTATGTGCACAATTAATGGAAAAAGACTCCCTAAGAAAATTTGATCCCAGAAGTGATGAGGGAGTATTCTTGGGATATTCTTCACATAGCAAAGCATATAAAGTGTTTAATAAAAGACTTTGGGTAGAAGAAAGTGTGCATGTAGTATTTGCATGAAACTAACATCTTTTTTGAGAGACAAGACATGAAGATGAAGCCATTGGATTTGGTGAAAGACTTGACGAACGCATTCAGCTCAGGTCAAAGTGGCACCAAACAGAAAGGAACGGTGATGGAACAGGTTCTTCCATACAGGGCAACCTTAACAGGGCGGAAGAACAATCAAAGAGGAATTGAAATAAACTCCTTGAAGGAAACCGTTTCATGATTCTGTTATTCAAGCAAATGGCAGAACATACTAGCGAAGCCAGTTGGTTTGTGAAACCTTACAAGTATCAAAGTTCTCATCCCATTGAGAACATTATCACTGATCCAAACATCTGGAGTTAAAACATAAGATCGACCAATTAAAAAACCTGTGTGCTTTTGATGCTTTTCTAATCGCTATCAATTGAACCTAAAAATGTTGTTGAGGCCTTGCAGGATGCAGATTGTGGAGTGAATGCAAGCAGATGCAGCTTTAACCGGTTTTGAAAGGAATCAAGTTGGCACCTCAGTACCCAAGACCCAAGACAGGATCAGTCACTGTACAAAAATGGGCTCTTCAAAGACACAAACTTAGATAGAAGATGGAACAGTTACAAGGAACAAGGCAAGCATTGGTGGTCCCAAGGTTATAGGCCAGGAGGAGGGCATAGACTATGAGAGACTTTGCTCCAGTGCAAGACGTAGAGGCAACAAGACTTCTCATA